>NW_010102687.1:47416-66389 GCF_000699245.1 Pterocles gutturalis
GCTTGGAGGGAAGTCAGGGCTGGAGCTGGGAGCATGGGGGGCAGAGCAAGATGGAAGAGAAAGACTGAGTTTGTTTGGAGACGGAGGCTGAACATAGGAATGGTGTGGGTGGACAGATGGGAGATTACTCAGGGAGGAAGGAAGAATCAAGGATGAGTCTGGTGATGGGGTCAAAGGAAAAAGGGCTTCAGGACACACTGGACCACCAGGGAGGAACACTTGAGCCACATCAACAGTGAAAACGTGGTGGGACCTGAAACAGGGGCCAAACTAATAAAGCCTGATGGAATTGTTGGCTTGCATTTCACAACTGGTTTGCATTTCTCCAGTCACTTCCAATTGCAGGGGGGAAGGAGAAGCAAAGGGAGGAGCAAGGGGAGGGGAAGGAGGAGGAAGAAAGGGAAGAGAAAAGTGGCAGACAAGGATACAGGGCTAGGAGCAGAGCTCACCATCTCCCGCTATCAGAAATAGCAGCTCCATCTCTAGTGTTGTCCCTCCTTGTCCCTCTGGTACTCTGGAGTTCAAAGATGCCGTTAATCCTGCAAGATGTATTTCTTATGGGAGCAGGAAGCTACATTTCCTGAGGGAAGGATGAGGTCCTGGTGCAGGGTGTTGTAGGCTGTCCTGGAGATGCAGGTCTTGCTTTGCCCTTACCAACTGCTCTGTACATACTGCCTGCCCAACAAGATACATAAACATGGCATTTAAAAAGAAGCAGTCTTGACACACGTATTTTCTCTCCATCTAACTTGATAATCAGTAACTTTCTCACAGTTGCAACTGAAATTAAAAACAGATGCTTATTAAGTATTTACAGTGCCATATAAAACTAAACAGCTGGGGGAAAAAGAGATGCCAGATACCTCAAATGGGCCTCCAAAATTAGGAATCTTGCTGTGACTCTGCTCCCTGATTGTACAGCAGGGACTCCTTGTTGGGGAACTGTAATAATGCATTGACTAATGCTTGTGTAGAAGACAGTCACGGCAGTGATCAGCCCCAAAGAAAAGTGCTGGAGGAAATTAATAATCTTATCATCAGGGCATAGTTTGAATAGCCTGCAATAAATGGGGCAGGGCACCAACACAGTGAGCAATGGGAAGGAACTACATTACTCCACACATGTCTGCAGTGAGGATGCAGGGTCTAGGGGAAGAACAGCTACCATATAATTAAAGACCATAGCAGGATTCATAGGTCCAAGGAAACTGAATGGAGGCTGAAGGGGCAGCACTACTAGCACTGCCCAGTTTCTTAGGGATTCATCCTGAAACCTTCTTTTTTGTGATTATATTTAGTTGGTAAGAGTTAGTAAGAAATGCACAAGAAAGGAGAAAAAAAGGGGTGGGGAAATAATTTCAAAGGATTTCTTTTGCTTCATGCATGTTAAAAAACTATAGACTGAAAAAAGAATCAGGGTTGTGAAACACTGGTGCTGCCTTTCCCAGTAGTATTCAGGTTAAGTCCAATAAACTTCCCACCACTAACATCCAAAGCTCTCATCCAGATACATCTTCTAGAGCCTAGTCATTTCGTGAAGAAGGCCAGCCCCGAGGGTGACAGAGTCCCAGTGCCTGCCTGCCTGGGTGGGTTAACCTGAGTATGGCCACAGCCCCTCATGGAGAAGGGCAGGAAGACATCAACATACCTGTTTAATGGCCCACAGTCCCTCCTTTTCTTTGTCCTTGGCCCATCTCTCCTCTTCCCTGTTATTTTGGCTTTTGAGATATCCCAAGGATGTGCATGATCCACACAGTGCATGACTTCTGAAAGAGTTTCAAGCACATGGCATTTACGTGCCATCCCTCTCACCCATTAAAATTTGAACCCATTATATTTAACATATCGTGAAAACAGCTGGCCAGGCAGAGGAAAGAAACTCTATAGCTGTATCTCTACCAGTGTATTATAGAGAAAACTTCCCAGAAATAGAAACTCAAAATCTCTTCCCATACTGTTACACTGTTAGAAAAGCAACATTCCTCAATGGAGTTGGTTTGGGAGCTAGCCCAGGCCAGGAGGGACCACTCCTAATTGCTGATGCAGTCGCTTTGTTTTGGAGAGGGGAAAGGGTAGTGGTAGGGTCCTGGCAGATTTCTTTGCTATTGGCCTCAGAACCAGCCAACAGCATGTATTAGCATAGCTGTAGCTTATTTGTGTCTGCTCGGAGAACAAGGCTACTGCCTAGCCATTATTAGACACCAGAGAATCCACACAGAAGAAGTTAGTACCTGTTCTCTAGAGGGGTGACAAGAAAATCCAGCTGGAGTCTCTGCCCTGTGAGATCCTTGGGTTAAGGACTTGTGTGCTAAAAAAGAGAGAGCTTATTCTCTGTTTGTATAACACTCTCCATGAAAGAGGTAGTTCAGCATCTGTGCAGAAGAACAGCCTTAAATCACACCCTATTTATTGTATTGCTGTGGTTTAGCCCCAGTAATGTGCTTGTGTGACAAAGCCCCGTGGTTTCAGCTCTGCAGGAACATGCTTCACAGTGTTCTCCATGGCCAAGAAGAAGTAGTGATAGTGGAAACAGTCATGCCAAGAGAACTTTGCATGTGGGCCCTTAGCACCTAAGAATTTAAACATCAAAGTGTCAGGAACTGCAGCTGGAGATCAGGTGAAGCCAGCTCTGTCTCAAAAGTAACACTATTATGTTCTCTCAGTGTCCACTTTTTGCTGAACAATTGGACAATCTGATTTTGCAGTAACTGTAGCTTGAGCACTCTCCAAACACAGCTGACTGTACTACACAGTGCATTAATCCAAACCCCAGTCTTGTAATCAAGATATTTTGGGTAAAAATATGTGTTTTTGAGACATAGCTAAAGGTTTTGTGCAAAGCACAAATGACCAAGGAAGCCTCCAAGGTTTCCCTTTATAAACAGCGGGGACAGCAAGGTAAGGATAGGAGGATGCATTACATTGTGCTTATTACCCCATTGACATTCTTCCTTCTAAACAAAGCTGTAGGACAAATGTTTTGTTTCTTTTTCATTTCTCCATCAATATTTTTTATCATGTTTTCACTTCTTTTCTCTGGGAGAAACATGACATCCAATACTTAGTGAAACAAACCGGACAAATTATTCTGATTCCTTTAACAACTTGGCACCCTTTTCTTGCTCACTTACTTATTGGATAAATAAGCTTACAAAACCTTTGTACTCTTCCCATAAGTAAGGACTTTTAACATCCTATGATTCTCGACTGTACTGAAAACCTCTACAATCTGACCATCTGACTATACCGCTGTTTCAGATGTGCACGAAACATAATTCTGCCTGTTTGGCAGATGACATTCAGGTGAATAGTATCTCCACTTTGCATCTCCCTTCCTCCTCATGGGAAAGACACCCAGTCACAGTGGTCTGAAGGAAGCAAAAGTATTCTCCAGTCTGATCCTTGATGTTGGCAGTGGGTGGAGCAGAAATCAGAATGTGCTGTGGCACCCAGATGCTGTTCAGCCTCAGAGAAGCCAAATCATCCATGGGCTTCTTTTTTAGCAATTATGAAACACTCACCAGATGGAAATCCTTCATTCCAGTTTCACTATATACTGTATTTGCATATGGATGAAATGCCACCATGCAAGTGCCTATATGTGACTCTAAGTCTTCAGGTCATCTCCACATTGGAGGTAGGAGACCCTCTGTAGTCATGGAAGATGTCTGTAAGGGATCCAGGAACTACTGGGGAGAGGAAGGGTATGCTTGTACACCTTGCACCATGGAATAACGGGAATTTGAGGATTTCTTTGCAAGTAATTCCTGAGATGTGTTTGAAAATGCAGCAGGATTGCACAAGGTAGTGAACACACCACTAGACTCAGGGCTGGCCATCCATCAGTCCATAGGAGCTTTCATTCATACTCTCGTCCAAATAGCTTGGGGGGTGTGAATACCGAGGGAAGTTGTGTGACTATGTCATTTGGAGCATGAACAATAGTTACCAAAAATTACAGTTGTCTATTTTTGCAGGGAGAGGGCAGGGATTGTCTGGATTCAGATGCAAAATTGGTTTTGAACCAATGTATAATTTTCAGCATTTTTTTTTTGTAATCTGCCTTTTGGACTCTTTGAAAGTGTTTTCCAAATCCCTCAACAAGGTTCACATTCATGCCTCATAATTACTCACTTTAAAAATACTAATGCTAACGGTCACCTTTCATGAGGCTAAGGGAACAGAAATACCTCATAAGTAACTACAAAATGCTGCAAACAAAGAGCTGCAAGTTTTTCCCCAATGAACTTTTCTTTGGAGATTTAGCAGCTGATATTTTACTGAACTTGTTCTGCCTGCGGGCAATCATAATAGCTCTCAAAAAAGTAATCCACATTAAGGCTTTGAGCTATAAAGCAGAAAGCTGCAGGAAATTAGGTTTATTTTGCTGTTAATGGAAAGACACAAAATCCTGCAGTAACTTAACTGTTTTCTTCATTTTTAAATGATTGAAAGAGATTCATAAAATTTAAGAGACAAAATGAACTTGCACTTGCTTTGAGCATGAAAGGGCACTGTATACTAATAGTAGATTTCTGGGATAACCATAAAGCAGAATTTAATGAAATTGCTTCAGAGAAATGCATCAATAAATACATGTAACGAGCCAGCAAAAGGAGCCAGGAGGCAAGGTGCTTCCATAAATATGAGTCAATAAGTGCATTAGTGAAAGGAAGAATGGGATCTTAGAGAGAATGAAAATTGTTAAAAGTGATCAGAAAAGAGAACAGAAGTCATTTGTACAAACTTTCACCAAGAAATCTTTATTTTTACCCTGGTTATATTAAAATATCTGCACTTTGACAGAAGTCTGAAGAGGCCAAAATGGTAGTTAAAAAGCTATGCTTTTACTGTCAGCCAAAGTAGCTTCGAAAGCTGATGTGTGAGATGAGATGAGGTGGTTCATCCCAGCCCACATGCATTGTATTACCAACCAGCACACAAAATACAATGCTGCTGAGGGAACAGCAGCCTCAAAATGAACATAGCTGGAGATTAGTGTTAAAATATGCATCACTTAAGATGGGGCCCATACTAAATGAACTAGAAGCTCTGCAGAACTTACATCTCTGTGGTGCACGGTTTCCACCCAGCTGGTACAGCACTCTCCCTCTCATGGGCTCAGGCTGCAATGGCAATTTCTAACAGAGTGAGCCCAGAGACGTGCAGGTGATAGAGAGCAAAGCAGAGCTCCTGTCTCCTTGCCTTTTATGGCTTTTGTGGAGCCAGAAGAAACTGGCGAAGGAGCAGGGCATCCTGTACACACCAGCCAGCTGCAATTTGCTGCACTGAAGTAGCACAAACACACTAAGTTCATGGTGCTGTTCCTGCTCTCTACGTTTTTGCTCACTGATATTTGCAATATTCTAGGCAGCTCCTGTAGAAGATTCAGAGAAATGAGAGCCCTACCAAAGTAACTGCCTGTGTTTGCACAAGGCAAATGCACATCTTCAGGCAGTCATTTATATGTCTTACTAAATTACCTTACCTGGAAGGATGCATGAAGGTCTGCCATAATAATTCACAGCATATAGTACATTTAAAAGGCCCAGGCTGCATGTAGTCAGTATGTGACAGCATTTATTTCTAAGACATGAAGCTGAATTAAACCATCATATGCAATGCATATATCTCCTGGGCTGTAGACCATGGAAAGCAATATAAACAAAACACTGTGAAGAAGACATGGAAAAAAGACATTTCCCTGAAATCAGAGTCACAGCACAGCATGCAGCACAGATGTGATGAGTCCTGGCTGTGACACCAAATGGCTTTGTAAAGTCCCGTGCTGCATGTTTTTTTAGGAGAAGGCTCCAAGGAGCTCCAAGGAACACTCTCGCCCAAAATAAATTACGGGAAGGACTCTTGCCTAGAGCTGTTGTCTAGAAAGCAGTAACTGCCAGCCTGTGAAATTAGGAAGCTGGCAATAGTAATTATTTCCTTAGAAGACAGAAGGGGTTCTGAAGGGCATTATACTCCAGTAAGTGCTTATTCTGAGCACTGGGGCAGATTTCAATGTCTAATTGGTTAATTATATGTAATTTCAGTAGGTATGGATGTTCCATTTTCTGTAACAGACATTTTTTCTGTCAAGTGTTAATGGATGTTGGTGGAAAAATAACTTAAGCAAACTGCTTTGTAAAACCCTAAATCAATGAGCAGACCTTTCTAAGACTGGGAGTGCTGCAGAATACCTCTAATTACGATGTCACTGACAACCGGTGACCTAGTGAGAGCATTTGTGTTCATTTTTTCCAGAGCTCCCAGTGCTTTCTTCACAGCATCTGTGAATAGTAAAAATACCAGTCTTTACCATAAAAGGAAGGTAAATATAAAGCACAGTTAATCCACCACTTAAGAGAAGCCCTGAGCATTGTATGCATCCTGCTGAGTCCCACTGTTGCACAATCAATGGATAATACCTGGGCAATAGCAGAACACTAAAAACCAAAAGTTGCACAGCTTTCAGCTGGAAGTGGTAATAATGATGGGTGACTCCCTGGTCCATGTGAGCCTGAGGTTGCATTCACTCCCAGCACCATGACTCTTCTAGCTCAATTTTTTCCTTGATTATTCCTCTTGCAAAACTTTTCTGCAGAGGCGTGTGCCAGCAATACCATCTGCTGGCTAAACCTAGCACTGTCCGAAGGAGTAGGCAAAGGCAGCAGAGCCAACAGCCCCTGTTGCAGCTGCTTTTCTGCTCCTCACCCCCCTGCCTCAGGAGGGCTCCTGTGACTAGGGCAGCAGGCAGCCAGCATTGGGAGCTGCTGTGGCAGGGGAAAGACAGAAAACCTCTATCTATCTCAGCCTCCCGAGCCAGAAATTTATTCAATTACTCCTATCCCACATCTCTCAATGTTCTGGCTTTCAGTTCATAGGAGTGAGGAGTTCGGGGGCTTTTTATCATCATGCTTAACAGGAAAGAAATGCCTTACTTGACCGTCTGTCCGCTCAGCTGCCCAGGCACACAAAAGAGCAGACACAAACTCTAGACTGTGCACAGGGATCAGGCATCATGTCTTTTTTTCATATCTCAGGAAAGGAAGAGCTCTGTGCTATGCTCTTTGCTGGAGTTATGCACGTAGCAGTCCCCCTTCCATCCAGGTTATGCATGCAAAACAAATAAAATCATTTTTATAGAATGAGATAACTGAAAGGAGAGAGCATGTGCAAAAGACCTTCAGGAACTGAGCTGAGGGTATTTCTTTTGGATTAAACTGTCTGACTATGTGAGCCAGGAACAGAGAAGTATCTGAGAAACACTCCAGGGCACACATGGAAAGCAGCCAGGAAACATTAGATAGCTCTAGCCTTTTCTTTTTTCTTTTCTTTTCTTTTCTTTTCTTTTCTTTTCCCTTTCCTTTCCTTTCATCTCTTTTCTTTTCTTTTCTTTTCTTTTCTTTTTTTCTTTTTTCTTTTTTTTTCTTTTCTTCTTTTCTTTTCTTTTCTTCTTTTCTTTTCTTTTCTTTTATTTTCTTTTCTTTTACAGAGGTGTGGGGGAGATACTTTATTTACTAGTAGAATAAAGATATTTTGGTCACCTGTCTTCTGTCCAAGGAGTGGCTAAAAATGTTGGGAGTCTTTGGCCTGGGGAAAAAAGAAGCTATGAGGGAGGGATGAGACAGAGGTCTGTCAAGGGATTACTGAGGAGAAAGTACGGAATGATTGTTGATTTCCTCAGAAAAAAAAAATTAGCTGGAAACTCTTGCAGAACAGATGGGGAGAATTAACCATACATAAAATATGTGGCAGTGATGTCCTCTTTGTAGGATGCTGTGAATGCTGAGAGTTTACATGGCTACCAGACGTCCAGGCTCTGAGGCCACCACCAGCCCTTGCTGCTCCCCCCACCCTGCCCAGGGCCCAGGACCCCATTTCAGCCCTCCAGGGCTGTCACTCCCTGCCCCAGGGATGCCCTAACCCAAATGTCTAGTCTTATGCTCTTATGTACAGAGGCACTATCAGTGAGAAACTGTTAGTGAATTCAAGCCAGACAGTCTTGCTGAATAGATGGGTGAGAGAGAGGCTTAGATTCACTAAAAATGAGGAGGATCTATTTCCAAAGGGCCAGGGATAGCACAGATAAAGATTGAATCTATTTCATTCTAGGAGGGGATTTGAATGTGCTTCCATCACCTCTAAAGAATATGTCCCAATAGCCCAACCAGTGGATAATATTTTTGATATGTTCTGTTTTGCTCATGTACCAGAGTGACGCACCTTCGGGGAGCACTGGGGTGAGAAAAGTAGTTGCTGGGAGCTTCACTCCATGCAGAAGCTTGCAACACCAGCAGTTCCTGTTTTGGGACAATTATTTAATTGAAGACAAAACCAGCACAACTCCTGTTCCTCAAAATAAGTTAATAAAAAGTAAAGTTTCAACGAATGAGACAATCCTGTATTTGTCATACTCATAACACCTTTCCAGGGTCTGTATGAACCTTTGGGATTCAGAGTCAGCGTGCTTTCATGAGACAAAGAGCTGCTTTAACTGCTACTGCAGTATTTTTGAGACCACAAAAAGGAAACCTCTAGAGATTTCAAAAGCCCCAGATTAGGCAGAAACTCTACCACTTAATTTGGGAGGGGAGATGGCTGACAGATTACAAACTCAATTTTACTTCACAGGAACTAAAGCCGTGAATCTAGTCCTGTGTCTCTTGAAACACTGACGATTAATGAGTTTCAAGCGCTTTAAAAATGCAAAGGGCAGTAGTTCACAAAGGAAAGGCTTCACCTGGCACAGAAAAGAAACAAGACCTTGTTGCATGGTGACATGACCCAGGTATTGGCCAGGTATGCTACCTGAGCACTCAGGTAGGGCTGGAATGAGGGTTACTGTGTTGAATAGGGATATAAGAATTTGAAACATTTCTCTTCCCAGCAATAGTTCATTGCTATCATTTTAAAGAAAGGTGAACTCCTGGAGGCATCCTAAAGAGCACTTTTGCATCAAATGTTTCCTGTGTGCATGAAAGTGAGTGTCTCTTGGAGCACTGAGCTGAGCAATGTATCAAGGAACAACAAATAATCGCTCAATGTGCAGAGAAATAATTCCCAGGAATTTTTATCCAAAGCCAGCATGGTTCTGGCTGGGACTGCAGGGCAAGGCAAGTGTCCATTTTGACAGATACTGTGCATGTGTTAAGGAAAAGGGCCTTTAGGAGCATCAAGTCCTGGACCTGTGGCTGTTAAGAACATGAATCTAAGGGCAATTAAGTATATTCTGTATTTAAGGATACAAGCACTCTCTTTTCTCTCTTCTAGCACCACTAATCTGCTGTTTTTCAGCTGGTCTGACCCATTTTGCTAAGCTAGTAAAGTAAAATTTATTTGCTTCTTAGTCATCTTGAAATGAATTCATGTCAATGGAGAGGCAAAAGGACATTCTCTGAATATGTTCCAAAGCTGTATATTACATTTACTCCAGCAAATGGATGTCCGTGTTTTCCAGTTAAGAGAAAAAAATGAAACCATGAGAAATGGGCAGAGCAGCTGGGGACCTTTGCACTTGACTGGAGAATAAAGAACCAAGTCCTGGGACGTGGCTGATTCTACCTACCAACTGCAGAAGAATGAAAATAACTTTGCAGCTATTTGTTGTGTCAACCATCTTTCAACAAATCAAAAGGTATTTTTCTTGCTTAAATCAGTTGTCTTCTTTTGATGAGGTGTTGGTTGTTTAGAAACTGCGCAACAGTTTTCATAAGCAGCTCTGTTTCCATCAGAAACATCTTGTAAAGCAATTTGCTGTCAGGTCTCTTTTATCTGGTCTCTGCAAGCAGAGACACCCAGAGGTGCATCTAAAGGAGGGAATTACTACCCTCCCACGTCTCTCCAGCCCTGCTGGATGCTGGCAGACATCCTTTGGACTTCTGGTCTCCACACACTCACTTCCAGTAAAGGGCTCCTGTTGTGTAGGCACCCAGATCATTACATGTGCCTCTTGCTGAGGAGGCAGGAGAAACAAACTGGTGCAAATCAATAAACAAACAAACAAGCAAGACAAACCACAAACAAACAAACACACAAACAAAAACCACCAGCAAACTAAAGATGGTGACCATTTAATTTACATCTTTTCCTACTTTGTGAAATCTCAGGCTCCTTTTCACTAACTCTCAAGTGAGCAGAAAAATAATTACAAGAGTCCAACTCTACCTGAAAACATCAGTAAAGGGCAAGATTTGCACAGTATTTGCCTCTTAGTCTTGTCTTTACTATAGGTCTATTTAAAGGCATTATTCTGTATACCACTCACCTGTAAGCAGCATTGCAAACAACTAGAGTTCAGTCCAAAACTCCATAGTACCAGACAATACACAAAATTAGTGCTATAATTTAAAAAATAAATGAAAATTTTAAAAAAGAGTATAAATAATTTATTTTTGAGCAAATATCCTATATGATTGTGGACTGACTACTATTAAACTGCTAACAAAATCATAAAAAAATTCTGATAAAATATATTCCTGACAATCTTTCAAGTCCTGCATTACATTTGGAATGGTTTCCAATATAGAAAAAGGTCCAAACCCCAACTATAATGAGCTTATTCAGTTTGCATCTTGCACAACTTTTACAGTTTATAACTGGGTAAGTGTTGATGCATAAAGCTGTAATTCACCAGTGTTGATCACATTGTATATTAAAATAAATAAGCAAACATACTGAGATGATACAAGCTGAGCATACAGAATTCATCCTAATTACACTTGAGCAGAGAAATTAAACTAAACAGAGTCACACTATGAAATTTCCAGAAGAAAAACAGTCTAGAAACAACACTCTCACCACCTTCTCCAAGCAATTTTCTGCTGATGTTAGCATTACTCCTAAAAACACATTGGCTGAAGTTACAAAATAAGACAATTGAAGGTAAATTATAAAACTAGTATTTAAAATAATGGTTCTCAGTCATCCAAAATATAATAAGCTGAATCCTTAACTTTCAGATGCGTCACCAAAGCAGAGATTCTTCACACTTAACTCTAATCTTTAAAAGTTTAGCACTAGGTTAGCTGTCTGTTCCCTGCCTGTTCAATGCAGATTCAACTTTTCCAAGATACTGATTTTAGAAGGACCCACTTTTCCCATCCAAGACACCTGTTTCTATTCAGCTAGACAGGTGTCTATATTTCTTCCCCAGCAGGAGAGAAGGAATATAGAATGTCATCTTAAATCAGCCAGTGAACTTTTACATGGCTCAAATCATGTGTGATGGATTGGCTTGGATCAGTGAAGATTTCTTCCCCCCTCTATAACAAGGGGAGTTATGGACTTAACTGTTTGTCATTTGACCCGTTAGGTTACAATTTATTGTCCCACAAAACCAGCAGAATTGCTTTTCCTTTGTTTGGTCAGCACACAAAAATCAAGCCATCATACTGGATACCTATAGACACCAGTCATGTTGTTCAGCTGAGGATTGAATTGTAATGTACATCAGATATGAGCATCCAGATAGCATTTGATCCTCATTAACTTCTCATATACAAAAGGAAGGCTTGCGCTGCACACACCAGCACACTAGTAAATATCAAAATAATTTTGTATACTTGAAGGCTGCCTGTGTCACCCACTTACAGGATGAGGACTCCATATATCTATCTCATTGCTGATGTTAACAATGTTATCACAGTTTTTGCACACCAAGCACACATTTGCAGGAGTCTCCACAGTGAAGGGAAAAAGAAAGGGATCTCTAAACGCTCTGAAGTACGTGCTCTGCCCCTCCAACGCAGGAGCTGTGATGGGTGCACTGCTGGTCCCAGGTAATGCAGATGCACCGTGGTTCAGAGCTGGAGAGGGGACAGGGCAGGGGGTAGAAGAGCTGGAGCTTCAGCATCCTGGGTCCTGCATGTGTCAGGCAGCCAATATTCCCAGGTGAGCACCCGGGAGAGCACAGAGTGGTCATAAACACACTTTGGTCTGTGGCAGCAGGACGTATCTCTGGGAGGGAAAGAAAAACACACAGTGTTAAAGTTTAGCTGGAGGAAATATTTGTTCTTACGACCTCAGTGGAATAAGAAGCACATAAGTCATGTTTGTTTGAGAGACACATACACTGAGCCAGCAGCCCAGCAACTGAGCAGGGGGCAGAAATTCTCCATTATATTTTTAATTTGGAATGACCTTTAATTTCAGTATTTTCATAGTTTGTTTTATGAGCGCACATTAGAGGTGTTATTATTGCCGCTCCCATGGAAAATGCTATGAATGAGGTACTACCTCTCCAAGACAAAACAAGTATCTCACTCTTAAGATGATCTCTTTTCTTGAGTAGGGCAAGGGGATAGAAGCTTTTGTTTTTCTGATGCATGCTGAGAAATGCTTAGGAAATATTACCTGATTTTCAGGGCAGAAAGGGGAGCACTCAATGCCTGCAACCGATAGCCTGCTAGCCAATGTCCTTGAAAAATAATATGCTAAAAGGAGAAAGTGTGTAGTACTGAAGTGTGGCTCCCTTATGTCTCAAAGCATCAGGAAGAAGTGATTTTAATGGATGATTAAATACTTCTCCCCTCTCCCCCTCCACTATTATTGCACTGTAGGGAGCTGCCATCAGCAGTGACCTACTTGATGTCTTGGTAGAAAAGCATGTTTCAGATGCTGGCCTAAATGCAGATGATTGTTGCTTGGTGTTCATCTATCTGCAGTGTGATATACTTAGAAAATAAATAACATCTGCCAGAGGGCCTCACTTGCTCTGCAGACAGGTTCAGTTGGGTTCCCTTCCCTTATCCGTACAGTAGTGTGGGTACAGCTCTCACAGATGACAGGCACATGAGTGCCGCTTACAGAGAAAGCGTAACTATCCTTAGAATCCTTAATATATACGTGAAGTGCTGTTAGTGCTGGGCTGGGATATGAGTTTTCTTTGTAAGGGGCTGTCAACAACGAGCCCTCTGAAACTATGCCAGGGTACAGAGAATCGAGAGACCTATTTTAAAATGCTGTGCTCATTTTCTACACTTCCTAGGGGGTCCTTGAGTCACATTTTCACACTTCACTATGCAACCATGCAGAACTGTTCCTTTCCAAATGATGGATGTGCTGGGGGTAGTGGCAGTGAGGTCTGAGCAAGTTGGTCAGTCTGGTGCTTCTTGGACCCGGGGCTTTACTAGGGATCAGTAACTATCACAGACTAACATTGCAGGCATTGGTGACACTACTGATGAGAAGAGTCTTTTCTCAACAAACCTTGCTGTGTCATTAGAGGCACCATTTTGAACACGGAAGCCTTAAACGTGGAGAAGGAAATGCTTCAGCTCATCTGGGAGGAGAAGACCAGTTATTTTTTGATGCTGCTTGGGTCCAAAGCACCTCCTGATGCACAGGCGGCACAATTGCATCAAGGATAGCGGCCCTGGGGAGAGAGCGGAGGAAAACATTACACATGTGGCTTTATCACCCCAAAATTATAAAGCTGAAAGGGCAGCTGTCCATTACCACTCTCTCCAATTCCTGCAGCCCACCTCACTCAGCAGTGAAAACCCAGACCTCTGCCCACCAAGGGATATCAGCCCACCTGCGGTTCAATTCAAGCCTAGTCACTCTGTCATTACACAGCCACAATTAGCATTAGCAGTGTCAGTCTTTCCCTTTTAAGCTGCACAAATGTGAAGTGGTTTTTGTTGTCTGAGAAGAAATGACCAATGTTTCCTTTGAAGTTCCCCCAGACTCCCCCAGCGAGATCCAAGTTTGCCCCCACTGCTTTCTTGAGATGTATTTCATAATAGCGACAAACACATAGCAAAAGAAATACCATATAATCCTTTATTTTAAATGTTCCAGATTAACTGGCCCCATGCTGACAAATACAAGCCCTGCTGAAGAATCTGTGGTGCTTTTTTCTTTTTTTAAATTGAAGTATAATGGCATTATGCTTACTAGATGGGCTTATCCTTCTCACAAAGTAGATCCTGTGTGATACTTTTAACTGTGGTGCCTGTTCAGCCCCTCAGCATGTGATTTGTGCCCTGGTGTGCAACACACAGGCATGACAAGCATGGAGGGTCATGGGGGGCCTGTGAAGACAGGTAAGAAGGGCAGAAGTACAGATGTGGGGGTTGGATGTTAGCAGTGGGAAGCAGATGAAAAGAGACACTCTAGAAAGTGAGAGGGAGGTAAGTGATCTGGGAGGGGACAGTATAAGAAGTGCTACCTGCCGTGCCTGCCTGCTAGGTGGGTAAGACAGCAGTCACCAGAGAGCTGAAATGTCAGTGCTGCTGGAGGAATGCAGTGCAGCAGGAAGAAAATGGGGGGTGCAGCAAAAACGCAGAGAGGTGGCAGTTTTAATCAGCTTTTGAGTCGTCCCTCGTGCAGGATAACACTTTTTCAGCAGCTCTGAAAGGCTGAAGACCACTGCACTATTGGAACGGCTGTACCCTCCTGCTAGGAGTCAGCAGAGGAGTTACCTCGTGCTTAGGTACAAAACAACAAGGCAAGATGACACAGGGCAAGTGCGGCTGGCTATTGCAGAGTCACACTGCACATGTGTTTGGCCACTCTGATCCCGCAGGATAAATGCCCTGTCTTCAAGTATCTAATTTTAAAAAGCTTTGTCACTGTGCTGAAAATATTTAGCGAGAGCAAGCATACCCTTCAAAAACACAGTGCACAGAACCCTCCCTACAGTGCAAGCAGGGTAGGGGGTAGTCCAGCTGCATGGTGAAGTCCTGGGAAGGGAGACTGCCACAGGTAGTATACCTGCTCTGGGCTAACCCTAGGGAGACTCTAGGTCAGCACACTCACCAACTCATCTCTGGTGGAAAAACACGATCCCTCCAGCCTGCTCTGGCCGTGGGCACAGGGTTGCTGCCCCCCAGCATCTGCGACATGGGGGGAGAGGAGTCGTGTGAGGGTGTGGGCAGTAAAGCAGCAGCTCAGCCACAAGGGTGCTGAGGTGCCATGGGGCTGATGGGGTGACTGATCCCTTCGGCACATCATTGCCAAACCTCTGCATGAAACGGGAGGCGTAATGTTTGCACCATTCTCTCAGGTTGCTACTGTTCAGCTGGCCAACGAAGTTAGACGTGATCTGCCCATCAGGCAGGATCCTACTTGGAGAAGGACTTGTTAGAGAACATGGGACAAACATCATTCAGCTGCAAAATGCCCTTCAGGCATTTATCGTTTCTGATTTCAATTGGTGAATTTCACTTAGAAAAGTTCCTTACTGCCTGAACTGTCAGCTCATCCCGAGGAGCACTTCTCAGGCCAGCTCTGCAGGGTGTGCCTGAAATGTTTTATCTCTAATAAACAGGACACACACAGTGCCACAGGAGTCAGGAGTCTGACACAGCAAGGACTGGATCTTGGAAAGATCACTGCTCTGTGTACCATAGATTAGGCTGGGAAACCAAATAGCCATTGCTCATACATAATACGCACAGCACAGTTGTTTCCGTGCTATTATTGTCATGTTAGTATTTCAAGCAGGGCTTGATTCAGCATTTTATTATTCCAGTTTTACCATGGTATAAAACTGTTCATGACAACAATCACATGGAGCAATAACAGTCATGGACCATACCATCAGAAACCTGTTTAAAATAGTGAAAATCCAGATTATTTAGTGATGTGTATATTTTAATGACCGAATGAGGACATCTAAAGATCACAAATACCCCAACAATTAGTGATGAGAGACCTTACTTTAATTTTCCTGAAGATTGGTAAGTAAATTTTCTCTCCATAATTCATTAAAGTATTCATAAATAATAAAATATGGACTTGGAACTATTTCATTTAGAGGTACAAAATAAGCACTTCCTATAGCTTAAGCCTACACTTCAATACTGCCAGATTATTCAGGACATAATTCTGGCCTTTTAAAAAAGCCTACTTTATAAATGTGTGTATATATATATTCATTATATCATTCTTGTGCAATTTTCCTTAATACCCATAAAAAGCCTAACATGGAGTCTTTTGTTTTAAAGATACCTTTGCACCTACATAGGAACTTGGCCCAACAATAAAAAATAAAGGGCAAAGAACTAGAAGAGTTGTTAAATATACTACGTTTTTTTCAGTATCACATTCATTAAAATCTTCTGGTTGCAATTTTGCATTTCTGCTGAGACCAGTACCTGACTGTGAGAATACTGCATAACCAAAGATCCCAGTCCTAACACTCACTAACTAGCCTCAGCTCCCACAGAGGTGATTTTCTGCCGCTTCTGTTGGCATACTCCAGATAACACTCCTGGGTCTACTCCCATCTCAGAAACAAGGCAACTGAGAGACTCCCACTGACTTCAGTGATTTAGGTAATCAGAAAATGGTAATCAGAAAATTTAGGTAATCAGAAAAAGTCATTTATTTCTAAGGAGCGTTTTGCTTGTTTTTTCACCGTAAACTCTATTTTGCATTGTATTGCACGCTCCGTATAAATGGTCCCTGATGCAGTAGACTCACAGCCTGGAAGCTCAAAGATGAGTTATTGGTTTTACCATTACCCTTATTAGTGCTGCCCTGTATTCTGACACCAGGAAACAAAGAGTCCGTATGTCAGTGAATGGAGGTAAGCTGAGTTATCCTCAGTTTTGCAGTGCTCGTGGCATGGAATAACACAGCCTTTTGCAGCAGTTTGTGTGTCTTTTCCCTAACAAATCCCAAGTGAATGAATAAAACAAGTGCTAAGGGGCACCTTCTTTCTGCAGGAAGAGTTGTCCCACAGGGCTGCTGGGTGGGACCAGCTCCATTGGCCTCTTGCTTTCAGCGTTCTTCACCCAAATGTCTGCTCCAAAGTCAATCAGCAGCATCACCAGCTCTGCACTGCAATTCCTGGCGGCCGCATGCAGAGGGGAATCCAGGCCCTTGCCACTGTTCACATTTGCTCCTGAACACCACAAGGTTGCAAAGAATAATGACAAAGAACAATCACTACACAGTAGCCTACTTCCATTTCCTGCACTACCTATTTCCTGCTATTTCTCTGAATAACCCGTGAATGCTGTAGCATCCACCCAGAGGTGGATTTCCTTACTCCGGAGCTCGGTACTACAATTGGCACACGCACAACTCACACTGGTTGAGAAGCAATGGGGTTGTGACTAAGAAAATTATCCCAGAAGAACAGTACATGAGGAAGTCCTTCATCACAGGCCAGCCCATGGATATCTTGAAGCAGGACAAAGATGTGGTTCTACCTATGGCCCACCTTTGCTCTCCATCCCAGTGCCCCATTCCCTTAAAACACATGCAGGGTTTCAACCTGCTCTGTACTGGAGGCTTAAACCAAATGCCAAAGTATCTGTTAGGGAAAAAATGTGAGGATGGAAAAGTTTTAGAGGCTGTTGGTAGAGGAGGGTATAGGCAAGTGCCCCTGATGAGCATTCACTCATCCGTTATCCTGGGCTAACCGCTCCTAAAATGCCCTAAGAAGGGTGAGCTGCTGAACTAATTCAAAACTATTTATAATGTTTTACAGTACACATTCTCATATACAGAAGGCAGCAAAAACCAAAATGGCAGAAAATTTGTATTTGCCTTCTTCCAAAAAAAGATCACTGCGCTAAATAGTGATTAAGGCGACCTACGTGACGTTTGCTTGTTTTTGCCAAAGCAGCTTTGTTTGTCCATTGTGTTTGTACTAGCTATGTGGCCACTTTAGGTTATATGGCCCCTTTAGTTAGAAGAGATGCGCTATTGTAGATAACAGGAAATGATGTTGTATAATTATCCAACTGATTAGACTTATAGCTAGGTTTGTCTCACAAAAGGTATGTAGTGCTGAATGTTTTTCTGTATTGGAAATGTTTCAAACTTTTTATTAACTCATTGGGAATTAAAAGATTTTTGCAGAAATACTATATAAAAATGATTGAGTCAATTGTTTCGGGTAAAGAGGAAGGAAAACAAAAAAGGAAATTTTTTCCTGCCTTCTTCTTGAGATAGCTGCAGCATCACACACACAGATACTGGAAAGGATGGTGTTTGTTCCAGACACCACTGGCCATGTGAAATCCAAGATCACCCGTTTTGTTGTTGGGAGCTGTAAAGCTGGGTTCCTGGGTCAAGAAGACCCTGGTTACCCTGCTCCCCCATTTAACCCAGGCCTGCCATTAAGAGCGAGACACCTCCAGGTCCCAAAGCAGGAGCTCCTCTAAATCCTTGATGAAAAGAGAACCCAAAGAAAGATGTTACATGAAACGAAGTACACCATCCTTTACTTTTCTTTTTACCTGACTCAAGCAGCTTCTTGGCACAGTTCACTTGCTGGTTCTCACAAGCTACGTAAAGTGGAGTACCCAGGTGCTTGATGTTGTGATCTATATTTACCCCACGGGACGCAAGGAATTCGACACATTGCACATGACCTTAAAAAGGATAAAGGAAGAGTGAACTCAGAGATCAGGTATTTTTTTCAGCAAATTCTGTATTGCAGCAGTGTAATTTGGCAAAGATTCAACATTTTGTCAAGTTATGGTAGTATAATACTTTCATCCACGCCAGTGTTTCCAACCCATAAAACAGGAGCTGCAAAGCCACCGTTAGCAAAACAGGCTCTCACATCTTATCTGACTCATATCAGATGTCTACCAAAGATGAGAGGAATCATGCTGTGTTTCTCTCCACTTCTTTTGAAGATAGCCAGACAATTCCCTCAGATGTCCACATTGTAGGCAACTGTCTTGGACAATGAAATGCCTTCCAGGTGTCACCACATGAGCTCAGAGCCCTGAGAGCCTAGCTGAGCTGCCCTTGGGGAGCACCAGCGGTGGGAGGAACAGCTCCACTCGTGATGAGACCAACTAGGAAGGTATTTCACATGATCCAAATTAGGAAAATTATCTTCTTTATCTCTTTTTTCCACTTCAACACATTGCTAGTAACACAGAAAGGGGTACTGATGCCCATGGGGTTACCTCTCTTAGCAGCTTCGTGGATGGGGGATGCCAAGTCACAGGGCGGGTGTAGGCTGGCTCCATGCTGCAGCAATAAATTCAAGCAAGCCACACTG
>NW_010102687.1:66420-82086 GCF_000699245.1 Pterocles gutturalis
GCCGCTGACACAAGCACTGAACAATGGAGTGTGCCAGTCAACAGTAACTCCATTCACCTGGGAAGAAAAAAACACAATCAGGCTTTTTGTTTGTTTCTCAGGATTTCAAAATAGATTAAAATTATCCAGTTTCACAATAGAAAATACGGTTCTCAATTATTTTTATTTAATTCCTTGCAAAAACTGCTTACTGCTTCTAAGGATTACAAGTTTTTATTAAAAATATAATTAAAAAAATATTTTTAAAAATTGTCTCCAAGTCTCTTCTCCTGCAAATGAATGTCTAACCAGTGTCGCTCCGGGGTCTCTTGGGAGTTACCAAGTTACTGAGTTAAATGTGTGGCCATTTTTCAGTTATCTCAGGTGAAAAACACCTGCCCGTTGCCCTGTCCTGAAATGGTCCATTTTTAGCTGAAAGTGTGCAGCCCATTCTTAAAAAAAAAAAAAAAAAAACAAAAAAACCAAAAAAAAAAACCCACAAAAACCCTGAAAGTTAATAAATGTATAATGAGCAAAATTAATAAATGTATAATGAGCTAGTTTTCTTATTCACTATAATTTCAATATTAGCTCAAAAAGTAGAGGCCAGCAGACACACCCGTTTCTTCCTCGTACTTGCATGTTTTTTCCATTTTCCTCCCATTTTATTGTCAGTTGATCCTAACAGTCCTACACCTTTACTTAAGACTCTGCATATTGACACCAACAGGATTAGTGTGCGCAGAAAATAAAATGCACCCTTAACTGTTGCAGGATTATAAACCCTCTGCAAGAGGAACTTCCCTTTATTTTTTGAGTAAATGACGAGAACATTACACCTTTGTCTAAAGAACAATAATTTATATCTGTGCTTTTTGAATTGTTTTACTAAGAAGTGCATTTTATCACATATGTACTTTAAGCTGAGCTAAGTACAGAGTGTAAATCACAGACACACTGTCATGAAATAGTACGTCACCTAGCATTAACATGTGATAGCACAACATACTAACACTGGAGACAATGGTCTGTCCATCACGCACTCACCCGAGCACCATGTTTTAATAGGACACTGGCACAAGCAGCATGACCCCCTAGACAGGCTTCATGGAGAGGAGACACGTGGTCTGCTGTAACAAGATTCACATCACTCCCCTGATGAATTAACAGAAAATATCAGTACACCCAACTACCAAAAACCCTCATACAAACACAAAAAAAATCCCAACCCAACCCTTTCTGTTCTGACCCCCAAAGCTTTATGTAACCACACCTTCCTCAGCTGCCTGGAGTTGCTCATCTCAGTAGGTAAGCAGAGAAAGAGGGTGTGATGCTTTTGCTGGAGCACATACTGGCACAGCGTACCAGAGGTCATGCCTTCTACAGACTGCTAATCGGCACAGAAACCTGTAGGCAGTGGACTGTCTGATGGGACAATACAGACATCCTTTAAGAAGCTCAGCATAATTTTGCTTCTACTGTATCATGAATAACAAACTCTGAAATTTAAAAAAAAGAAAAAAAAGACAAAATTGCTATTAGAGTTCTTGTCAGGGTTGTGATTGCCACCCTTTTAAGTCATCTCTCAAGCGTTCTGACCTCCTGCTTGATGAGTCTGCAGTTGTTTGACTGGATCGAATCCTGAAATGCTTTTGAGGCATTTTCTAGTCTTTGGCCAGAGCAAGGAAAGCCAGCCCCTACATTAGAAACCATTGGTTTGATTCTACAGGATCTATTTTTTTTTCTAGCAATCTTGGTGCTCCAGAAGGTTAATCTGGAAGAGTCTCCAGCTTTCCAATAACCCTTCCCTTTCCATCGGCTCCTCAGAAATCGCCTCTCCACAGCTGTGCCCTTCTACAGTGGGATCAGGGGCCCGAGATACCCTCAGGCACTTCAGAAACAGACGTGTGGGTAGCTGAACTGAAAGCTCAACTGGAGCCTTGCCTGAGTCCAGAGCTGCCACCCATCCAGGGCATCAAAGGCTCACAGGAGCAAGAGCTGAAGAAGGAATCCCCCAGCTGCCCAGAGATCCCAGAGACCAGGGTCCCATTACCTGCACCAGAATTAAAGTGTGACCCAGGGTATTTCAGTGCGTCATCAGCTTAGTGCACAGAGCTCACGCTAGGCAAGGAACCACTTGTAGAAAAAAAATAAAATCTGTATTCCACTGCATTCCGGTCAACATGATTTTCTCACCCTGGAGGTTTCACAGTGAAGCACAGACTGCATTCAACAACTGAACAAACCCAGCAGCAATCATATCAACCCAGCAGAGGGATACCTGTTTGATGAGTGTCTTCAGAGTAAGCAGACGCCCATGGATAGAGGCATCGTGTAAAGGAGACCAGTCTGAAACAAAGTCTGTATAAAGAAAAAAAAGCAAGAAAAAGGCTAGCAGCTCCGTGGGCTGTTTCATCAGCGTATTTTGCTAACTGCATGACCCCAGCAAACCTGTCTTCTACTTTATTATTTGAGCTGCCAAGCTTTCCTTAGAGCAGCTTCCAGGAGGGAGACAAGAGGATGGCTTCTCTCTGGGTGTGTTTTTAACTCATCCTGTGTTGGCACTAAGCAGCTGCGCTGCCCTTCAGAAGACAAGAGAGGGATCTGCAGAACATGACTTTGCTCTGACTGAGCTTGTCCTTCACTTTAAATTATTTCCAGTGCTCTTGTTTTCACAAGCTCTTTATACTTTACCAATTAGCTCAGAAGAACTACATTTTGAAGAGGTCACAGCTGCTCAGTCATTTACCCCTGCTCAGAGATGGGCTTGAGTCAGCAATACCTAACGAGAGAAGGTACAAAGTACAAGGAGGTAAGTTGTGTTCCCCATTGATTTTGCCTCTCAGTTTTCAGTGTTCGGTGTCAGCCTGTGCAGTGGTGCATTTCACGTAATACCTGTATTCTCTGTGCTGTTGAAACCACAAAGTGAGGTACAGGATGTACAGAGGGAAGCTCAAAGGAAGGGTCTGCCTCAGCTTGTAGTGACAGCCGAGAGGATGGGACGAGACAGGATGCACACTGCACGGCAGAGAGGACACAGGCCCAGCTTGCGTGTGGTGAAGCAGGTTGTAGAGAAACTGTTCCCACTACTGTGATAAATGCACTGATACTCTAAGTGGCCATATAAAGCAAACAGATTCATATTTGCTCTTATAAGGTCTTATGTGAAAGGTTGACTTCAAGTTACCTTGACAGATGACTGCAGAGGCACAAAAGGTCTGTGTCAGAAACTGAGTTTGAACTGGTGTTCCCAAGTAACCTTGGTCTATAAAGCCTGATGTTCAGAAAAATACCGCATGCCAAAAATAATTACTGGAAATGAGTCAGCATAGCTCCAGCTGCATCAAGGAGGTATGGGAGGGAATCCTTAGGGTTAAATTTGGTACCAAACCTGTCAAGCCATGTAGAGTGCTTTTCTGAAAGATCTTTTTGCCAGGCACAAGCATTATTTGATGCATTTTACAAGACATGCATATCTTTCCTCAATTATGCTGTGTAACATAAAGGTCTGAGGAAATATTTACTGCTAACAACCTTTATGTTTCCCTTCTCTAGCTGCTGTATCTGTTCTTTATTTTACTATAGTGAAACAAACTAGCTTACTGCTGAGGACCACACAAATATTAATAGAAAAGGATCTTCAGTATTACAGATTTTGCATCTCAGACCCAGCTGACAGCAATAATTCCTCTGGGAGACATTTACTTCCCTCTGTATTCATTGCCTCAAAACCCAGCATCTGGTCTACATCAATGGTCCAGGTTCCCCCTGGGAAGGAAGAGAAGCCTTTCCAGAGGGCATGTCACCCAGCTTCTTTTGGAAACACATGTTGCTGCTCTCTGGAGGTGTCCCACTCTCCTTCTACTAACTACACAGAAAACCCCAATGACCGACTGGAGGAGTTGCTGAGGTTTTCGGGGACTATACTAGATCACGTGCGTGGAATAGGATGCTTAACAGTGAGAAGTCCTCCTTCAGCAACAAAACCTAATAAGCCACCATAATTCTTTAAAATAAGTTTTAGAGATCAGCTGATAATGTCAGTGCTTGTGCAAGATCCGCAGATGAACATGTATGGGAGAACTGAAGCCTCACAGCCAATGTCCTGCCCCTTCTTGGCTATGTCATGGCGTGCTAAAACAGGGTGATAACCAACTGTGTGAGCCATCTCCCAGCCTGTTGGGCATTTGCTCTCTCACCTTCATGCATGCTCAGTAAAAGACACCAAATTTAAACAAGATAAGATCTAGTATAGTAAGACTTACAATTATTTTGTTATTTAAAAATTCTGAACTAAATGTATTGTGACCTGAAGATGGTGGTATCTGAAATGTGTTGTTTATCACACACAAAAGGTCTTTGCCTGCATAAGTATGTTAGGGGGGGAGGGGGGGGGTGTGAGTTTTGTCAGCATAGTGGCCACAGGAGTTCTGCTATAGATTTGTAGTTATTCTTGCAAGACTCATATGACTGTGCAATATATCTGTCTAGAGTTGCTCATATAGGCAAAAGGATATTTCATACAATACACCATTTTTAACCACTTGATGTTCATCACAATGCTTATCTGCATAGCACACTTTTGCAAATATTACATCTTACCATTTCTGAACAATGGCTCATTGATGTACTAAACTGGGGTAAATTTTAGTGTTTCCATTCTTAGACATCAAAAAATGTGTGTCTCTGTAGCAAGCAACTAGTCAAATTGGTAATAGTCACACACACATCACAAGAGGGAACCCAACTGGTCCCTGTGATAGTTCTTATTTGAATGAAGTAATTAAAAGAAAAAAAAAATCTATCAGAATAATCAAGACTTCACCTCTTGTGAGAATCCTTCCCTAACACTACTCCAGCATGCTTCTGGTTCACAGGACAATCCCAGTGACACCCTGGAAATAACCTCAGGGTGGGTTTGAAGCCTGAAGGGGAATGAGCTTGTGGAACAAGGCTCTTAGGAACGTGTGTCTTGCAAGGGATGACTGGACAAGCACTTGATTCGTGATTTTCACCATTTCTCCTCATTCCCCTGTCTGTCTAGTTAGGGGCAGGGAAAGGGGGAGGGCTTGTATAAAATACTAGATCATTCGTTGGTTTATGCTAGGTTTATATTTACTTGTTCTAAACTATCACTGGGTGCCCCTTGGGCCAGAGAGGAGGTTTATTTTGTGTCCACTGGAGGCTGACCATGACTAGAGACAAGATGCAGAGCTGGTGGCTGGAGCTTCTGTTACCTGGTCAGTATATCTTACTCATAGGTGCAGTTAAAATTACTATCAATCAGCTTTGCATTCTGAAGGAGAGATGTCTTGGAGAGCAGGCTGGGAGGGACCATCAGCCCCAGGGCTGTGCCTTCTCCAAGCACAGGGCAGAGTCTCCTTCCTGGACTCTCCTCAGAGAAAAAGCTTGATGCTTTCTCCTGCCCTTGGCATGTATTTGTTATAGCTGTGAGTTCGGATCTCTTCCTTCAGATCATAAGTTTGTTGACAGGGAATTGGGAAGATGTTTCGTTATCTGTTGACCATGGTCTACAGCCTAGGTGTTTGGTGGACATTTTGAAACCTGACATCTATTCTGCCACTGCCTGTGACAACGAGACACTGTCAGAGACTGTGCAGACTTGGTAGGTAAATCTGCACTGCCAAGTAAAGAAAACCAGGAGGATAATTCAGCACTGAGCTTTAAGCAGGTGAAGACGTGAAAGCAAGTCACTTTGCATGATTTGGTCTCAAAGGCAGAAATGGTCCCAATTTCTTTTATTTAGCAGTATAGAAATAGCTAACAAGATGAGAAACCATGAGTTAAGTGATCTTTTCCAGTCTTTTATTACTTTTACTATGAAAGTCAAAGGGGAAAAAAAAAATGAGAAATTGAGAAGCAACTCAAATTTCACAGTCACAGAAAGATTCATCAACTCAGATGCAAGTCATATTTGGCAGAAGCCTCTAAATTAGAATGCTAAATTTAGAACCCCAATACAGCTCTATGAGCTGTATTGAGTACATTAAATGAACAGAGGAATAAACTCAGTAAATCTGGGTAATGTACGCCAAACAGTTTTTAAAGAAAATTGTATTCTTTGTTATTAGTATGTGTTGTCCCACAGCAAACATGTAGTTCAAGTAAGTTTACAAACACACTCAACACACTCTAGCTTTAGCAGATTGCCAGCCATTTCCAGAAGCTGTGATTCTGGTCTCACGAGGATAGCCAAACTATGCTACAATTATTAAAGCACAGTATTATTAAATTGACTAAAATAGTTTGCTTTAAATTATGTGTGTCAAATGATGCTTATCCAACCATGCTGTTGTTCTTGCTGATCCTGCCTGTGTTACCATTGGTTGTGTTTCTAGGCTCTGTAAAAAGGCTTTTGATTTTCCCATTTATAAATTAATGCCATTGACCAATAAGCATGAGTTGCAAGGGAAGAATGTTTATAGTAATTCTAAAAATCTAGATTGAGGAACAGGTTTTCTGAGCTGCAGCTTGATCTTTTTTTGGCCACACAAATACAGGCGGGGCTTTGTGCAAACTACCAAGTTGTTATATCATTGTGTCAGCATTTTGGTGACAAAGAAGGAGGTGCGTGGTCACGCCATCATATCCATGTGTAGAATTTATCCATTCGGTGCTTGCTTGAGAAAAGGGAGGTTTCTACTAAGACTCTAAAAAGAACCAGACCAGACCATAGTCATCTATGGACTGGCCATTAGCCTGCAATTTTGCCAAGTCTTAACAACAAGTTAAAAGATTGACTAAACAAGCATCAAAAATAAATGTCAGTGGAAAATAAAAAGAGGTATGTGCCAACACGTCATAATCCAGCTGGGAATTCTGTACAGAGAGGAATGGAGGTTTTTATACTAAATGGAAGTATAAGTCCACAGTAGCTTCACACCAGCCTTGGATACATTGGGAAGAGGGGGTTTAAAGGCCTATCTGATGCCTAATTGCCATGGTGGACTTCCAAATCTGCTGCCATGAACAGCATGGTGACAAGCTGCCATCTTTCCTGCCCTAGCTCCATCTACATCAAACACCTCCACCTGAAGCAAAGCCAGGCAGGCAACCTCCCTGTAGGGGAAGGCAGATTTCCCCAGTTCCTGCACCGAGGGCATCACCCTCTAGCCCAACACAAATTTTCTATTTTCTGCCTGCTCCAGGCTGCAACTCATGTTTCTCTCCTGGAGGAGAAAGGAGGCTGCAGTGAATGTTGGGGTCTCACTCCCTCCTTCTGCACAGCACAGGAGGCACATCGTCAGTAACATAAATGATCAATATTTACACCATACACAAACTTTTGATTAAAGCCTAAGCAAATGCCAGTGCTAACAGGCCATGGACTTTTAAAATTCTGAAATAGTGACTCTTGGGAAAGTCCTCAAAACATTTTGCCCACCAGAGCTGCCTGTGAAGGAGCAAGGCCGGTGTATGTGGGTGACACAGCTGTGTTCACTGTATGTACTACCCCAGGAACAAGGATTTCTGTTTGCCAAAAATACGTACAACTGCTCTTTCACAGAGGAATGAGACAGTTTATCCAAATTTGAAGTTTACCCACACCTTAGTCAACAGGCAAGCTGTCAAGCCTCAATAGCTTCAGCATCCAGACATCCAAAACCCCACTGGCTTTCAGTGGCATTGGGTCACCAAGCTCCCCATTCACTACTGACAATCCCAGCAGCTCAGAGGTTACGTTAAACCTCTGGTCATATTTGATTGCACTGTCATCACTTGGACACATGAATGCTGACAGGGTGGTGTATATAGAGGGAGCCTTATAGCAATAACCGCACAAACATGGAAACCCTGACTGCTCCCCGTGGACAACAGAGCATTCACAAGACCTTTCTAGAAGAGTGCTTGTTTTTTGTGGTGATGGCTGAAAGCACCTTTTCCAGCCTCTGACCACGTGGAGGGTGTTGTACACTCTGTGGCTGTCCCCAGGCTGGTTTCCTTCTGCAGTGGTCATGCACGGTGCAGCTTGCAAGGCGTTTTGAAATCCTTTCAGCAGAGGTATGCTCTTGCATACATAATTGCATATATATATGCCTATGGCATTGTATATAACAGGATTCCAAATGCTATTTTTCATATTCCAAGTCTTTCCCCTAAAGTTTGTGATACATGAAGCCAGAGACAAATACATTCCTTCTGTAAGTCACCAGCAAAGCTCATTGCTAAGGTGCATGCAGGCACAAGAGGAATGGACTGAACTCCAATTTTCAAAGAACTGAATGATTTGTGTCCAGCAGTGCAGTCTGTGGGCTCCCCTCCTTACAGCCTCCATTTTGCTGGAGCTCATCTCCAGTGCGGACCTGGTTTGGTTCATACTGTTAATAACATTGGCATCCCTTCCCTCCCTTGGGATGCACACACATGACATGCGTGAGGAGAGCCAGGCAACATAGCAGATGTACTAATCATCTTTGCATTGTGGTTTTAGGGTCTTATTTTTCTATTCGGTGTGAATGGAAGTGTCCTGAACAGCCCAGGAAAGGAGGGACAACAGTGTAAAGTCATGTTATCTTAATTTAGCTTATTCCCTCTGCTCTCACCATGAGCTGAAGGAGTAGCTTATCAGAAAACAAAGCTGCAGTGAACATGTCTAGCTAAACTGTTATGTGAAGTTAAATTACTTGTCTTTTGTCACCATGTCATGTTTTCAATGGCTCTGGGTCAGATAACAGAGCAATGAGCAGAGTGAAGCCATTTGTATGAATAACCAGTGACCTCAACAGCATTGGTCACAGCTGATCGCAATGCCCTGGGCATTGCAGAAGAACCCTATAGGGCTGATGGCTCAGCCTGGGCAGCAAACAGTTAGATCTGCTCATCTGAAAGATAAAAGAAAAAGGAAAAGAAAAAAAAAAAAAAGAAAGAAAAAAAGAAAAAGAAAAGAAGAAAAGAGAGAGAAAGAGAAAGAGAAAGAGAAAGAGAAAGAGAAAGAGAAAGAGAAAGAGAAAGAGAAAGAGAAAGAGAAAAGGAAAAAGAAAATAAAAAGAAAAAGAAAAAGAGAAAAAGAAAAAAGACAGGATGAAAGGAAGGAGGAAGGGAAGGAAAAGAAAGAAAAAGAAAGGGGGAACTGAGCCAATGCCGAGCTTCCAGCTGGCACTAATCTAAGTCAAACATGGCACATTACAACTTCTTTTTAAGCTTGCTGTGGTTCAACTGCTGCATTTGTTTCTGCTTGTACAAACTGCAGTACAGAATCAGACACTCTTTTCTGTGATACAGCAAAAAAACAACCAAAAATTCAATATAAAATAATAACAGCTTATTAAAGTCCTTCCTGAAGTGCAAGAGCACAGGAACGTTGTGTGGGACTGACTGTAGACCTGCCCTGGTAGCAGGACATCAGGATGAGCATGCCACTGCAGCCTGACCCTGCCCTTTGTTGCTGCTGGGAGAGGTGAAGGCTCGTGGCGAGGCAGGAGTGTTACTTACCCATCATCAGTGGGTTTGATAGAGATGTTGCCGACACATGGCCTCCAGCTCCTTGTGATTTGCTGGTGTTTTGATTTGTTCCCTCATCATCCATCTCAGCCCCGTCTGTCCAATTTCTGCTTTTTCACTTTGTGGTCGGTCTCGAGAGTTCAAATTCCATCATCCCCGGCGAGCCCCTGGCAGTGGGAGTGATCTGTTAAGCAGACTCTGTGCGCACAAGTCAAACAGACCTTGCAGCAAACTGGGATGTGTTGCTGGCTGCTCTTTGTGCAGAAACTCGAGTACCTGGGTTCCAATCTAACGAAACAGCTCCCTAGCTGCCCTGGGAGGCAGCCAGCAATCCGGCGAAGCGAAAGATGTGCCTGATGTCACATCCTCTCCAACGCGGCACCCAATCGGGGCTCCCACCGTCGGTTTTTATCAGGAAGGAAATTCTTAGTTTGCCAAAAAAACAAGACAGAAAGAGCCAGTTCAACTAGTTGAGCAAACTCTGCCTGCAGGGGATTTGCAAAGAAAACCCACAGAGATACGAGCGCGCACGGATCTGCACCGTGCCAAAGCAAGTTGTTTGCAGGCAACTTTGCAGCGCACCTCCCTGGGTGCTGGACACTGTGCAAAACCACCCCTCTTATCTGCCAAGCCCTGACGGTATGCAAGAAATGGGAGAGCCCACTGCCTGCTGCACAGCAGTGGTCGCCGCATACCCTGTGGATATTGAAACCACATGTCTGGGGAGCTGCGCGTCCCGCTGGAGGCCCTGTGTTGTCTCCACGGCGTGGAAATCGCAGCACTGCGTGGGTTCGTTTGCTTCCGCCCCCCCCCGGGTTCAACCAATGTCACCAAGTCACAGTCACACCAGGGGTTTTGTATCTGAGCAGTGCCCTTTTGTTTTTAAGCAATTTCTCAGTCTAAAACAAACATCTCAAACTACCAGCAAACAAATAGCAACGTTTTTTCAGGAAGACCTCTGCCTTGTTTATCTGGGTCTGTCTGCAAAAGTTTTGTTCTCACGGAACATTTCCATTTGCACTTTTTTGTTTCCCAAATTTGTATGGTTTACAAGCACAAAATCCTTTTCTGACACTGAATATTTGCTCATTTGTGTAGAAGTACAAGTAGGCAGAACTTCCATGCAAAAGTCTAAACCATGTAAATAAAAATTAAGGTTGTTTTTTTTTTCAATTTGTCTACTAAAGCAACACTTGCACTTGTGTATTTGGAGATATAAAGCTGCTGATCCTGGGCTAGTTCTGATCCTACCTCAGCTGAGCCTAAGCAACCGGGTTTCATTTTTTATCCCTATCTATTACACATGCAAGAGATCTGGAACCATATGTAGGGTTTCTTTGTCCATATCTTTAAAAATAATCAGTTATGTAAAAAGATACAAATAGTAGCTGAAAATCATCCACAAACCCTGCCAGCAGGGAATCTGTGAAGGCAACCTGGGCACACATGGGTGCACAACTGCCAATTAAATATGGACAAGGAGAGGGCCTGCCCCTTCCAGGGCTCTCGGTGCTGAATGCCCTCCTGGCTCCTGGGTTTGGCCCTGCATGCTGGATGCAAGCTGACACTCTGGTCTGACTGGAAATTACATTTGTGTCTTAGCCATTGAAACTTCCACATTAAAAATGTTGGGGGAAAAATGTGTAAATGGTGAAAGTGGTATAAATGTTGTTTTTGATAACCAGCATGTAAAACGAGGAATGGAAAACAATTTTTCTGCTTTAGTATTGCTTGAGTTTAGTGGCTAGGTTGCCACATCTTATGTATAATCGCATCTTTAGCAATATTAGCAAACATTTCAGCAATTCCACCACTAAAAAGAATCAGCATATGCATCCAAATATGCAATGGCAGGGGCTGTTATAAGTGAAGAAACATTAGCTAAGAGCTTTAAATCCAACCATAATAAGAAGGAGCAAGACAGAAGTCTCTTCGTTGCTAGTCAGCCACAGACAGGGAGTCTTCAGCCATTTGGTCCTTTGACCGAGAGACCCGCTGACTGACAGGGTAATCATTTGAACAGTCTGATGTTGGTTGCATGTATTTTGGTCATGTTGTGTTACATAAACCTCTGTCTTGACAGCAGAGCTGTAGCCTGGTCTTCCCGGAGGCTAGTAAGGTTGCGCAGAGCAGCTATTGGGGCTGATGAGACTGCAGCCCTCCTCATGGCAGGGACTGGGGACTCCCCTGCCCTCTATCACCCTTTCTGAAAGGGAGGGGGCGTCTCTGAGATCCCAACAGCAGGTTTGTAGCCCACAGGCATACTTTATCTTGGGCTGTTGGTGTCCTAGTCACCAGGGTTTTGTATTTGTATCTCATGGAGTAAACAGAGAGGTCACAAAAGGAGTTTCTGGTTTAATTGTACTTGTCTTCTACCAGCACCAGAGAGGCAGAGACTGGGGTGAAGTCACAACAAGTGCAGGATCCAGTTGCCACATCCATTCCTCAGAACTGGGGCTCCTTTCAGGGCTACAGAACCACACTCTGTAATTTCACTCTTTGGGCATGATTTCTCCTTTGAATCATGGTATATTCCCAAATAACTAGACACCTGTCCCCTGGACTGGTCCTGAAGTCTTTGCTCAGTCAGAGCATCTTCTGTTCCTGTGGTGATTCCCCCATCTTTGTTCCAGCCTGGAAATGTTTAATGTTACAAAACCCTACCTACTTTGTTTTCTGATAATCTGGAGAAAAGTGACCCTTACCTGGGATGTAGCCATCCCAATTTTTGGCACACGAATAACTTCTTCAGATGTTAATAGTCTTAGCAACAATTCTACCCAAAATTAGGCACTCAGGTGGCTCTTTTTGGTCAGAGTATGAGGTAAGAAGGAAGCACAGTTAATTACTTCAAATCTACAAGAAGTTAATATGATTAAACAAATTTTCACACAAAGTCATCAAACAAGTATACTGCTTTTATTTCAAAATACACCTTATCCTGTCTTCACATCCTAAAGGGCCTACAAGCATAGACTGTGTTGAGCCATTAGGTAGGAAATTCAGAGGATCAGTAAATGATGAGATGAGATTATTACCTCTCTGCACACCATTTGAAAGAAATGCTGCAGTCCTTGGAACCACATGGTTCAATCTCCCCAGAGCTCTGCCTGACCCATCAATGTTGCTGTCTTGCACAGCAATCTCTGCGGGGTTAGGACAGTGCAGGGGAAGGCCAGCACAGGACCTTGTGTCCATGAGATTTTAGGTGGGGCAGGGAGATCTGCGCAAGTTGGAGATTCATTTCATATGGGGTGTATATATGTATATATGTATGTGTATACGTACATATGTGTGTGTACATGCATATATACAGATAGATGTGTATGTATATTTTGTGTGTGTGTGTGTAGGTCTGTGTACACATATGTAACCAAATCAACTTTCTACCCATTTAATTTAAAACTAAGTTTCTCCCATCACATGGTGGGACAGCAGGAAAAGTACCTGCTAGGGGACCTAACAGAAATGAATGCCTTAGCCAACACCCAGAACAGCGCAGCTTCCTCTGCACTTATTAAGGGACAACATGATATACTCGGATTTACAAGCTGATCCCAAAGAACTGAAGGGAACATTGGCTCATGCTCACTCTCTTCAACTGGCAGTTGCAGTGGCAGTTCCCAGGCTTTGTCACTTCTGGAAATGCTTTTGTGGTCCTCACTCATGATGAATGAGATCTTATTTTCAAATCAGGGCTCCACAAATATTTTTCTTGCAGTTTGTGAAAATTCAGGTTCCTGGGTTTCCCCACCCTTTGCATTTGTCTGGTGTGGTGTCCACCACAGCCTCTCTCCATCACATGCACACCTTTTCCTCAAAGAATTATTTTCTGTTTGGCCAGATTTCACCTTTCAGCAATTTTCTGCGTCACATACATTAACAAAGTTGGTACTTTTTACAGTTGTAAGGAGTCTAGTTTTAAATTCTGCTGAGTTTGTAGTAGAGGCACAAGCAAAAAGGCTGAATTAGTGACACAGAGAACAGAGTGAAAAAGAAAGAAAAGCTGCTTTTCTTCCCAATTGCATAACTGCATTCCTTTCTCTTTGCTGTGATTTTCCCCACAACAGTACAGGCAGACAGAAAATCAGCATGTTAAGTTCCTAAAACCTCCATTATAAGACATGTACCATTATCTCCCAAGAAGAAAGCCCTATTGGTTACACCTACATTGAAAACAAAGCTTGAGCCCCTGGAGCAGTGAGCTCCAGGGAGCTTCAGAAGGAACATTCAAGCTGTGAAATATTGCTTTAGTGTGAGCTCAGTCTCTCCTTCACCTCATCTGCAAGTGTGGTGCATGCTCAGAGCTGAGAGTAGAGTCACCTTTTCTGCTGACCAAGAATCATGCTCCTTTGAGTTATACTATAGATGCCCTTTTGCTCATATGCAGACAAATTACAGCAGATAGTAGCTAGAAAACACAGAGGTCAAGAGTTTGATGGACGTTAATTGTCTCTTGAGCTCTTGCTTCAGCTAGTAATTCAGACATACCTACAGAGGCAGTGTGTTGGCTTTGCCCTGGTGTGGCAAATAGTATTATTTACCATAATATTATTTTACCATCTAGAGCCGCTTGCTTCTTAAGCATAATTTTCATATGAATGGTATCATCAACATAAATGAAACTCCCCAAATAAAATATCTCAAGGTCAGGTGATTCCCACAGAGTCTAATCAGCCTTGCTGGGTGCCAGGAATATACAAGAAAGCCTTGATTCATTTAACCTCCTTAGTTGCAAATCTTTTTTGGAAGCAAACACAAAATTCTCCAGCAACAAGGGAACATGTTTTAACATCAACCTGGATCTCAAGACAAACAGCACACAACTCAAATACAGAGCAGAAACAGCTTACACAACACAGAGACATGCCAGAGCTTTTAGTCATTACAATACTATTTTCCGTTTAAATAGCACCTACATCCCTAAGTTCCACATAAACAGAGCTAGCTAAAAAAATCACCTCATTGTTATTCAAATGTAACCATCCTCTGTGGATAAAAGTGCACAGTAAGTTTGAACCTATGACACCCAATATTACTTGTTTTCTGTTTACAGTATATCTTATAAACGGAATAACTTTTTTTCTCCTTCAAAAATTGCAATTTTTATAAGTAATTCAATGAAATCTTCTACTATCCTGATTTTTTCTCCCACTTGCTAATCAGTTTTTAAATTGTGCACATCAATTATTCAACAGAGAAAATATTTAATTGTTATTCACTATTTATTATTTTGGACAAGTATAACACTTTTTAAAATTATTATTAGTACAAACATTGCTACAAACTGTGAAAATGCACTGCTGGTAAATCTGTCTTGGCCTGCAAACTCGCCATTGGTTTCTGAGGATGCAACCACAGGACTACAGAAAATGTTTGGAAAATTGTACTCAAAACCTGGGATTTGTTCCATTTAACTTCAAAATCAGAGCCAGAAATCCTAGCTTTCCTTTAGAATTAATGAAGAGAAATAGACATTTTAAGACCGTGATTCATGTCACATATTTTAGATGTTTGCTCCGAGAGGACATAGAATCATAGAATCATAGAATGGTTTGGGTTAGAAGGCACCTTAAAGATCATCGAGTTCCAACCCCCTGCCATGGGCAGGGACACCTCCCACTAGACCAGGTTGCTCAAAGCCTCATCCAGCCTGGCCTTTAACACCTCCAGGGACGGGGCATCCACAACTTCCCTGGGCAACCTGTTCCAGTGTCTCACCACCCCCACAGTAAAAAACTTCCTCCTAATATTTAATCTAAATCTACTCTCTTTCAATTTAAAATCTTTACTCCTCATCCTGTCACTACACTCCCTGACAAAGAGTGCCTCCCCATCTCTCCTGTAGGCCCCCCTTAAGTACTGGAAGGAGTCAGCCTTCACTGACTCTAAAAGTGAGCCCTAAATGATAAGCAGAGATGTGTGTATGTTTAATCAGCTGAATCCTACCTTAAAAATATGGCTAAATTCACAGCCCAGTGACCCGACTCTGACCACCCACCAGCACTGTTGTGCACTTTGTACCACTCAGCCTCTGGATGCAACAGCTCAGTGTGAAACATCCTCACTGCAGCAGAAGGCCAGCATTGCCCAATGACTGAACCACAAAACCTTGACTTTGGGGTACCTACACCTCAGAGGGGAGGATTTTGACAGACAGCTCCAGTGGACTACAGCTGCAGTGGTCTAAGCTGTTGCTTCCTGCCCCGTTCCCCACTTTCAGCA
>NW_010102687.1:82099-91284 GCF_000699245.1 Pterocles gutturalis
AAGGGATGGCAGCGGTGGCCACAAACTGATGCTGCAGCCATCTCAGTACGCAGTCCACTGTGTTAGCTCAAAACCCCAGATAAACAGTTTTCTTCTCCAGCCTGTAAACTTGAGTCCTGAAACACCAGGACATGCCACATTCTCCTCTAAGGCGGTAATTTCCAGCTGACAAGCAAGGCAAACATCTGGGACAGCCATGTTTTAAATCACGGGAGTTAAATCTGCCAGAGTTTGAACACAGGAGTGTTAAATCACTGGCGTCATTTCCAGAGGTACCTGGGTTTTCTTTGGAAAGCTGCTGTGAAATCTTTGAGCAGACACAAAGTGAAGGAGTTCTCCCTTGGAGAAATTTGTAATATTGTCCAGTTCTTGTATCGTTAATTTTCTTTCCTCAAATCAAGTCTCTCCTCCAGAGGCTCTCCTTCTCTTACAATTCTTCTGGGCATGCAATGTTTTCATATTCCCTTCCTCCCACCCTCACAGAAACTTCCATTTGCAAACATCCCATCAGCCTGGTTGGGGTCCAGACAGACTTCTGGAAGTAACTATTGTTCCCTTATACTGCTTAACAAGAGAGCCTCTAAATCAAATCCAACAAATCCTGAAGGAAGTAACAAACACGTCTTGGTGTCAGTAGCACCTGGATCTGTGCTCTGTGAGTTAAAACTCATTGCAGATGTACAGAAACACCAAGATTTCCCAGGGAGCAAGACAAACTTAGCATGAGAGCTTGCACATAAATTTCTTGCATTTTCCTTGTGGCAAAGAGGGGATTAGGGGCATCCTCTTCACGTAGAGAAGAGCAGTTAACACTCCATTTTTCACCTTCTGGTGCCAAAGGTTTCTCAGTGAACACCTGCATAAGCGTCTTTGCACGCTACAAAATAAATCTTGTCGTTGCTTTCTGAACTGGCTTTAAAACTTGTACACTGTAGTCCAATCAAAAATAATCCAAACCCTGAAAGGTTTTGTTTTGGTTTATTTTGTTTCAAATAATTGCAATTCCAAGCCTTTCTTGGGATTTTTTTTTTTTTTTTTTTTGTCCTTTCTCACGGTTTCTAATCATTGTTTGTCAAGACTGCCAGGTTACTAGTGTGGTGAAATGATCTCATGTGACAAGTACACACCAGTAAGCAGACAGTAGGTGTAACAACAGCAAAAATCTCAACCTAGTACTTGACAGCTGTGGTGTTTTTTTTACCACAGTCTCCTAGAATCTGGCTAAATATAAGATAGTTTTGTCCAATACTAAGTGTACCTGAAACCCAAATCCAGGCATAGAGCAGATTCCAATTTCTCTCTCCTCCTCTTTTCTAACTTCTCATTATTAGTTTTGAAAACCAGTGGGAATTCTTTGGCTTGCTAACAAATCTTTTTTGCTCCCAAACTTTCCAGTGTAAAAAAAGCCATTTCTGAAGAAAGCAAAATAATTTCCACAGAGACAGTTTTGTCAGAAAAACAATTTCAATTTTTTTTTAAAGTTATGATAGTTTTCCCCAACCCCGTTGACTAGACCAGCATAGGGAAAAGCCAGATACATCACAGGCAAGCTAACCACCACAGAGGCCAGCTGAGTTGGCCCTGCTAAGCAGTGCTCATGGTGGCAGGTCCCATTCAGACCATTTTTCTCAGTATGCATACTGCCAGCAAATGTTTCATCTTCCCAAGCCCAGAGGCCTGTGGTGGTTTTACCAAACCAAGCAACTTTCCAAGTCTCCCCCCCAAGTTGTTCTCTTTTTCCACTGCCTGTGAGTACCAGGAGACAACATCAGCAACAGCTGAGGAGTATCAGCAAGGCAGATGGGATGGTGATAAAAAAGCTTATAGGATGAGGGTTTCTAATTAAGGGCTCCTCTGCTCTGATGCTTCTCTTCCTCAGTTTCACTGGGGATAAATGTTCACCGCACATCTAGTGCATTGCATTGCAATAAGCTCTTCTACCCACACTCGTGGGCTGCTTTCCAGACCTTGTTGGAGTTTACCTCTAGAAATTTCCCTCATGTGGTGTATCTTTCCACATTTCTTCCTGTGATGGGAACAGCCAGCATGCTTCAGCTATTCTCGCAACCATGGTCTCCAACGACTTCCCCATAGGCAAAGTTAACGCCTTGTCACTACTACAAAATGCAATTTGTGCACTTGCACAAAAATTAGACTGTGATCCCTTAGACACTTGTCCTGAACTGGGCCTTCTGTTGGCTTCCAAAAATGGTCTGCAGAAAGCTGCACTGCCAGCTCAACTGCTTGGGCAATAAGGGCAGAGAGAGAAAATGTCCTTAGACCTTGCATCTGGTTCTGTTCCCTCCAGCATCCTGCTGGCATAGCAGGTGCTCTTGTTTTCTTTGGGCAAAGATTATTAGCAAATTGCTAAAGCAGATGAAATTGCTAGACTATCTTGAACAACACACTTGTCTCCTTGCCCTGCTCCTGGAAAACGGCGTGCGGTGCTTTGGAAAAGAAACCTTGTGGGATAGCCTAAATCAATCCCATAGTACCTGAACTATTTCCAATATTATCTTCAGTCGTAAGAAATCCACACATCTGGTATTGGACAGATTAGCTGCTCGAGTCTGAAGCCATCCACACTTTCTATCTTGAAAACGCAGAGTTGGGACTGCAACAAGCAGCCATCTACAGCAGTAGTGTGCCTTGGTAAATGTTTCCTTTGCTGTCCCCAAGCACAGCTTGCCTTTTGTTTTGCATGAGGCTGGAAATCCTCTGAAACAGCTAACAGGTGCTGATTCACAATGATGATACAGTAGAAATAAGAGTTTCCCTTCCTAAAGGATTATGTTCTGAGCACAGTGACAAGTATACAAACTTGTCTCAGTTACCACTCATGCAGCTTCACCACTTATCAGAATAACTGATGTTGAGGCAGAGGGGAAACCACCTCTGGAATCTGATGTACAGAACACAAGGCTTACCTGAAGCTGAAGAATAAAGATCATACTGCATGGCAGGATCACCTGTCCCCCCCCATCCCCCAACTCTGGGGACACCCCTGGTGCATAGCGTGTTCCAATCAACCTCTCCCAAGGCTGCACCGCACCTGGTGTGTGGGGTTTTCTCCACACCAGGTCCTGAATTCATGTCCCCATGTCCCAGACCAGGGACAGCAGAGCCTTCCTCGGACATTGACTGCCCTTTGGCTAGTGGCAGGGAGTAAAAGGTCTGCACCCAGTCCTCGCCCTGGATGTGGTGCAGGGAAGTGGTGGGGGCAAGACCCATGTGCCCCCGTATCCTCCCAGCCTGTGCGCTCCCTCAGACTGCAGGGAGGGGATAGTCTTCTATGCACCCACCCTCTTCAGAGCAGAGCTGGAAGGTGCCTGCAGCTTCAGACCACAAAACAAGAGTTCTCTAAATCGTCCTCCATCTTGAAAAGGTGAGCAGGTTGCACCCAGACATTATTTTCTCATCACCTCTCTTCGTGACACTGTTGGGGCAGGCATTCTTCTAAGTTTTCTAGAGATTTATACTGGCAAAGAGAATTAAATGTTAAAATGTCCCAAGGATAAACCTTCTTAGTTGCTACAACTAAGACACATCAACCCAAAAAAAAAAAAAAAAAAAAATCACTAACAAGTGATTCCATGGTCAGTGGCAAGAATATTTTTCTTCCCAAGATGCTGCAAGCGTGAAAAGCCCGAGTATTTCTCATCAGTTTACAACGGATGAGTAGCAGGCAGGAAAATTTTCTGCACAGAATGAGTCATTTCAGCTCAACGACTTCAATAAGTGTCAAATGAGCTGCCATCCCCCTGGACTGCCAGCAGAGCATCTGTGGTGCGTTGCTACCACGGCTGCCTGCAGTGGGTGAGAAGGGAGTGCTTTGGGGACAGAACCGGAAAACGCTTCCAGCAAAAAGGCAGTGCCAGGCTCAGGGTGAAATTTCTTGCCCTATTTACATCAACAGCCTGTGGGAACCTGCTTGTGGAAACAAGCTGGTGTTACCTCTTGGCATCGCTTTAGAGGAAAGTTTTCACTGAAGTCTTGGAAAACCCCGACCCAAAAAATCCCTTCCTCAGTCACTGCAGTTATTCAGGATGCCATGTTTCATATGTATGCCTTGCTGTAGATCTATGGTGACAGCGAAAGCACAAGAAGCAAACCAGAATTATCTCACTCATTAATTAGGAGCCATTCTGGGATATTTGGGGATGAGTAGCCTTTGACAGGTACTCAGTGATCAAAGGCACAAAGCTTCTGGGACAAAACCAAAGTATCCTAATACACTTCTCAGGCTACAAGCAGCAGAAACTCACCTTCTGAAACTGTTAAAAGCAAGCATCTTTCTGCAAAATAATGAGATACAAATAATAAGCAAAAGATGTGCCTCTGGGACAGTGTCCTTAAAAATATTTCAGCTTACATTGTGATGGAGACAGCATGAAAAGGGAACGGTAGTGTTTACATGGAGTTTGAGGATGATTTTTAAGCAGGTAGCAATTCACAAAGGTCCATCTGAAAAGCAGACATGTTCTTTGAAACATATTTGGGGAGAGCTATACCCTGATTTAATATTAGAAAATGCAGTAAAATGCTGAACTTTTTAGCCATTGCATGTTCTGTGCCCCTGACACGTTCCCTGTCCTCAGACAGTGTTACGCTACTATTAATATTCTTCGTTTAATACTTCTCTCCTGGTTGCCATAACTAGTTGGTATATTTTTTTCTGTTAATGCAAAAAATGTGAAAAAATATGCCTTGTTTCTGCTGTTAATAAACCCTACCACCCTCATGGGGATTACTACACCAGCCTTCAAAGAAATACAGGGCAATTGTCACTACCTATAACCATTTGTTCATTGTGACAAGAGTAAAATAGGTATTTAGTCAGCATCTACTGTGAGAAAAGTGCAGTGAGCAAAGATTGTTAACATCCTAGCTCTAAACTAACTTTCTCTGAGATTCAGTAAGTTCTTACATCCTCCTTCTCCAAATAGAAAACATAATACAGGTTCCTCACCACTTCAGGAAGAAAAAAAAGAAGTTGGGATTAATGTTTGTGAAGTTGGTGGAGCATGACATGGGCATCATTAAATGATTAAGTCATAAGGCCTATGGAGTCTTTAACTCTCCTCTTCCTAGGAGAAAAAAAAAAAAAGGCACATTTTAGTGACAAACCTTCCTAGGACAGAAAATAAATGTCAGAACAAGTTTTCTCTGTAAATCTCTTCATCTCCCTCCCTTCCCATCTCGTCTAATTTCTACACTGTTATGGCATGTTAACCTCTATAGCCAGCAGGCAGACCTGGCAGGAAATGAACCATCAACCACAAAATCATTCTGCTAGCAAGCCGCTGGTGATATACGGCTAAAAATGTGTCAGGATGCTGCAAAATTCACCTACCAAAAGCCAAAGAACCAGCACATAGCCAACATAGGCATTTCTGTACTTACTGACCCTATCTTTCATCTCATTTTCTACAGGTTTGTGTTACTAGACTCGCTGGCAGTGGCGGCAGCAGAGGCTCCAGGCTCTGGACAGGAACAGATGTGTGCAAAGGAGAAGAGAGTCCTCATCCCATCAACTCCCCGGGGCTGGGGTACTAACGAGGCAGAGCTCCCGGGGAGGCCGGCTGGGCAGGGGAGCCTGCTTGACCTTCGCACTTGTAAAATATGTGGTAGCCCAAGCATGGCCCTGGTCAGTCCAGTTACTGGGTGACGTCCCATGGCTTGCGTTACGGAGGACATCAGATGAAACAGCCTCAGCCTCCAGGCCTGAAAAGCTATTAAAGGGCAGGATATATTCTTCTCTCTCTGTCTTCAGATCTTTTCCACTGACTCTCTACATCTAGGGGAAAGACCAAAACTAGAAAGCCTGGTGTATTAGTCCAATAGGTTGTTTCCAGAAAAGACAGTCTTAAACGCAAACCCTCCCTTCCCCACAAAGGCTGGTTTGGGAGTCTCAATTTTTCCCCTGTTCCTAGTCACCACAGAGTTTGGTACATCTTGTAGCTAAAAGCATTAAATACCTCCTTACCATAAATACCAAGATAACTTTATTTTTTACATAGCTGGAACATATTTGTATTTCTCAGGTCTCAGTTTTACACTTGAGTGAAAGTGAGCTGAGTTAGTGCTTGTGATTCTGGTAACCCAAACTTGTAGAAGATAATACCGCAGACTAGGTGCATAATAACAAAAATTGCTGTGTTGACTATGTGCTGGGTTTTGGCATTTACAGTAGTTCTGTTCTGATTGCTGTGAATGTAAGTTCTGGGTATATAAATGTAATTCACTGAAAAACAAGTTCAAAATCTTTCACACATGTGAAACTTTATCCATTGCTAATACGTAGATACATTATTTGCAATGTTTTGCTGACAAATGTGTTGCTTTGGCTGACTTGTTAAACAAAACGCTAGAAGGACAGGCTTTGCTGATTCATCTCTCTTGCTCTCTTCTGGATGTTATTCTCAAATGAATATGCAAATTATGCTTCCTTCCACAATTCCTGGTACCTTTTATTGAATTCCAAACCTGGCATAGTTTTCTGTCTGCTTGCAATGCACATCACGAGCTTCTACAAATGGTATAAAATTTAAGGATAAAGGAATTTTCAAGATATAGAAATCAAACTAGACAGAAGTTCTGTGTGGAATAATCTGTATTTGACATTAACATATTTTACATCTCTTGCACAACATTTAAAAAAAAATCACAGTGAGGAGCAATTGGTGTGTAGAAAAAGTTAATTCCTGAAAAAAAATACACAAAGACATCATGAACTGTCAGCCCAGCATATACGTCAGACAGATTTTTCAACTAAGAGTCAGTGGTTGTGTTTCATTACTATTATTTTCAGACTTGCCTTAACGCCCTGCTGGGACACACCACCAATATTTTCAATCCAGTAGGGACTGGAGGGTTGCTAAATGCCAATAGCAGAGCTGTGCTGCAGGGCACAAAGGTCAGGTTTGGGACAGAATGGTGTGGAGCAGCCCCTATGCCTCCTGCCACACGGAGTAGACAGCAAGTGAAGGACAGAGAGTGTCACGGAGGGGACACTGACCTGCTTCACAAGGGTTTGCACAGGGGCAGCACAACACTGATTTCTAGCACAGGTGGCAAGAAGAAGTCTGAATGCCATGAGGTGGATGTTGAACAGGCTTGAGTGCCATGGGGGAAGACAGAGTCGGAAGGAGGTGAGCCCCCGGACCTGCTGTCGCAAGTGGCACGGGCATGTCCCACACAATAAGAGGGAGCACATAGGTGGATGGACGGACAGCCTCCCTCATAGCCTGCATCTGCCTGGGAAGGTGGGATGTCAGAACCTCAAGGCAGACGTGGGGAATTTCAGCTCCTGCAGTATGGCCACAAGTTTCAGCAGCTTAGCATTTCCCCCTCTTTTTAATTTAACTTCATGAATGGGAGATTCAGCCGGACAGAAACAAATACAGGGGCTACCACATCTGCTACAGAAAGTTGAGTCCTAGAGAGGACTAGTTGTGCTATAGGAGACAGAGGTCACCTCGAACCCAACAGGTTTGTCAGGAGATCAAAACAGAGATCTCATAGGGGTCAAATTAGAATGTAACTTTCCTCTTCCTACCTACTGTGAGAAACATTGTTCATTAAACCCTTTCCAAATGTGTTGGTCTATTTATTTTCACTGTTGTATATCCCTGACGAGGTGGCTCATTAGCCAGACTGCTTGCAGATAAGACTCTGGGAAAAAGTGCTTTCAAGCTACAAGGAAACCTGTGGAGCCAGTTTTTGGGCCAGGGTGCTGAGACAGCAACAAGGGGGAAGCAAGAAGAGCATCACCACAACTGTCTTTACAAATTAGTGCAAACTGTGAACAACAGCGGCGTGTCTCCTGCTGTGATCAGACACTGAGAAAACTGATTACTTGCAGCCAGACAGACAGCAAATAGAGGTGCCATGCTGGGAGATAGCCCAGACAGCACCCGGCACAGCAAAATGACTTGCTCCGGCTCTGCATGAGCACAGTGGGCAGTATAGTCCTGCTCCCACAAGGATGAGCCACCTGAGAAGCCTGTGAGCAAGAGATGTGCCACAGGGGGTGACAGCTGTCTGAACACCAGTGCCCTCCCCCCAGGGCTAGGGAGGGTTGAGATGTGCAATTTTGGAGGGGGGAACCCCAGATGAGCATCCTGGTGAGCGAGGGAAATAACATATTTGACCAGGAGACAGGCTGACCCCCGCTAAGATGCCTGCTGTTGAAGAATCAGATTTCTCAAGGAGGAAACTAAAAATCATTTTCTTAGTGACAGAGAAGAAATATGTGAATCCAGGAGAAAGCTGATCAGGAAAGACATGCTTATGGACAAGAGCTTAGTGGTGTGAGAAAGACAGTGAGAAGAATGAAAAAGGATTGCAAAGATGTTTGGAGGCATGGGGATGCGTCTACTGGTAGAAAGAACATTGATAGGAAGTCTGCTTATTTTAAAGATAAAGAAGGGCTGAGAGAAAGCCTGCTTAATTTTGTTTGGCTTTGGATCGTGAGCAATGATAGACGCACACTGAGTAATGCATGATGGCTTGAAGTCAACATCTGATTAGGTTGAGATCTGTGAGATCCTCATCACTGGATTTTATGAGTCCACACTAAATCTCTCATAATAGATGGATAAGAAAATGGAAAAGTGGCCCAACAGATCAAGAATTATAAAAGAAGGTCTTTTGGGTTTATATTGCACGTCAGTAACCTATTTAAGCCACTCCTGCAAAGTACACTCAGGCGCAGGGACTTTATGGCTACTGACCATCCACAGCCCAAGCTCATGCTTTATGCTGCAAGCCACGCTGTACTTGAATCAGTAGGTGTTTGTGGTTCAGAAAAACTTTTCCAATAGCCAGCATATTGCATAATAATTGCTGTTAAGATATGCAACACTTTTAATTGAAGTAGATAGTGCTGGCAGTTGTCAGGGGTAAAGTCATAGGGATGGGATATAGCAGTGGATACTGCAGCACAGAAAAATGTCTGTGTTCCCAGGAAAACCATATTTTACCCAAATAACTGATTTCTGTCAATGATCATAGAACGACAGAAAAGACACTTCCTGCTTTGAAGTAAAGAGACCTTGTGACATTAGTTAGCCCTTCTCTTGCCTGGGGAAAAGCAGCTGTATCCACACCTGACAGATATTTTTCAAACTCATTGTGAAAAATCACCAAAAAGATTCAGTAGTCTCCTAGAAAATTGCCCCAGT
>NW_010102687.1:91302-94760 GCF_000699245.1 Pterocles gutturalis
TGTCATATTTGCAAAAAAAAAATGAAATACCTCCTCCAGCTATTTCCTCAGTAATATTTCCGTGCATTGTTGCAACACAAAGCACAGTCAATGAGAATTAAATGGGTAACTTAATATTTTGAGATAAGAGCAAGAAAGTCTAGGTAAAGTTTCTAATGAAATTTCTTAACGTCAGGACTTCTGAGCTTCTCTTCTGATTTATTAAGGCTCTGTTCCCTCCAGACTCTCTAATATACAGAATTTCAGGAAGAGTGATGTCTCCAGGAGGAAGCAAAGGTGAGGTCATTTTTGATGGGAAGCCATAAATATAGGGCAACTTCTGCTGCTTCTTAACATAAACCTTTCTGAGAGGCTGAATAGACTTTGCATTTCCTTAATGGAGATACATTTTTTCAATTTAAAATCCTACGCAAGTGAAATACTGCTTTCATTGACGATTGCAGTAAGAAATCAATTCAGTATTACACATTCCAAAATAGATCCCATAAATTGCCTTAGCTCCTTGATTGCAATGCAAGTTCTGACAACCCACATAGCTGAGGCTCTGTCTCTCTGTTTAGATGGCAGATGGTATTCTGGCTGCCACCTAATAAACAGAGCAGGTGAGCTGGCAGTAAAGACTGAGAGTGAGCTGCTGACATCAGATTAATATAGACATTTCTTTCTTGATGGTATTTGATTTTCAGGGGCTCTTGAGAATACAGAGTTCAAATCTCTGAGATTCATGATATACTCTACTATACAAGGTCATACATGTCACCGGCAACTTCATGGGCAATAGTTCTTGCCGTCAGATAGCATTCAATATGTGCAAACCCAGGCTGAGAACTAGATTCATTTTTGGCTCTAACATTGCAGGTTCAGTCTCATGAACTGCTGTGACCACAATTTATCTTACTTGTGCTGAATTAATTGTAAGAAAGTACGGGAAACATTAGACCTATGTCCCAGAGAGGGAAACTGTCATGGTGAAATTAAGGGATTAGCATTGAACGAGAGGCTGCTGCTGCTGGAGCAGGGACGGCAGCTGGAAGGCTGCTGGAAGCCAGTTCTGTATTCAGGCTTCAGCATGCCAGTTCCCCTTGAGTTAAGACGCATGGGCCGTGAAAATTGGTACAAGCATGCATAGCTCATAATGAAACCACTGCATCTCACAGCCTAGACGATGACACAGGAAAAATGTGTCATCAGCCTCTTGGACCTGTGAAGTTGAGGTAAATGAAGACAGACTCTCCTTTTACCTCTGCTTCCCATTTTACTATAACTAGTGGAACACCATTGCCTGCTTCATGGCAGAAGTTTACCAAAACTCAGGTCTGAAGAAACATTTGTCCCCTCAGAACAAGATCCACAGGAAAAATAAACTAACCTTTACAGAGTCATGCAGGCACTGCACCCACATTTCTCAACTCAAAGAGGTGCACATTTTTAGCTCTACTGTTTCCGAGATATTAACCCTGATGATATTTAAATTAATACCACAATAAGCAAAGTCATAACACACTAAAAATCCCTTCTCACAGGAAGGTGATGGAAACCTCTAGAGTAAGGGATGAGGGAGCAGACAAGCCTGCAAACTTCTCCCGGTGAGCAGTATCCATCAAGGAGATCATTTAAGTGATGCACATCCACCCCTAGGGGCCCTGTATCTCTTGTGCTCTACAGTCTGAAGACTTATCTTGAGAAAGATCGAAGCATGCAAAGCCCAAAAGAAGAGCAGCAACTCATTCCTTTGGTCATCTCTAAACCTTGCAAAGGAGAGACATTGAAAGCTGACCTGCTGTACCTATGAAAACATTTGCAGTTCTGTCCTGGAATTCAGCTAAGAAAAATTATTCACGTAACAAACACAGCCACATCTCAGGTGATATATCTTAGGAGGAATTTTTTTTAGAAGAGATGAAGACTTTCATGCATTTTTGTGTGTTCACTCCAAACCCTCACACCTGTTTTGGTAACATCCCTTGCATTTCAGAGGACAAGTTGCATTAGTGTTGGGGGCAGCTGGGCTCAGGGTGAGGGGATGTACAGTGGCTGGACAGACAGAGCCTGCTGGAAGTTGCTATGGCCACACTAGACCGTGGGAAAGAGGTGGAGGATAAGAAGTCAAAGCAGACAAATGATGAGCAATATATTAAAGATGTCTGATGTTGGGCACTGAAGACTTTCATTCTCACTCTAGTGGAAGAACAACAGCCTTTACCTTGATTTTGACAGTGCGACTGGATAGATAAGAGGAAAAAGCTGTACAGATACTACAGGAATAAATACAACACTAAATACAGAGGAAATCTCTGTGTGTGTTTGTGGGTGGGTGGATGTGCACATGTGCATCTATAAACATATGTCAAGTGAGGTGTTCATGCACTACAGCTTCTCAGGCTGGCATTAAGTGGATGTGGCAATAGTCTGTGAACGAACTGTATCCATAATATCATTCACTGCCTGTGAAAAGGTGTTTTCAATCTGCACTGTCACATAGCAGCTAATGTTTGGTATCCGCAGTAGACAGTAAATAATGTCTTTGATTTTTCTCTTTGATGTAATGATTTTGGAGTAAACAACCATTTGTTCCTCTTTCTTTTCCAGTGTAAAGATAGTCACAGACTTATCGATAAAGGAGAAAGTTCTCAAGTGGCTCAGGCAGGTGCAGCTTGTGGACTGCATATAGGCATGACCGACCCAGATGCTTTCTGATACACAACCGGCACAGCTGGGCAAGGCTGGCAGGACCTGGAAAAAAAAAAAAAACAAGAACAAGCACACCCAACCCCACCATCAGTGTAAGTCCAAAAGCAACAAACACCAGCAAGATTTGCAAATCAGATCAAGCACAACACAATGACTGGTTGAAGTCATGGAGAGCTAAATACATTATGGTTCATATTTAACTTACTTATGTTGTCAAAATTTGTTGATCAATTTGAAAACTATGAGCACTAAACAACTGTTCCTGCATGCGTGGCTAGGCTTTTCTGCATCTTTTCTTGAGCAAATATTTAGAATGCCATAAAGGTGTCTGTACTGTAGAGAGAGCACCCGGGACACATAGCCCTTTCTGAGGAAATAAGACAACTCCCAGCAGTGCTGTGAGGACAAAGACAAGAGGGATTATGGGGAGCTGCAGAGGTGCTCATTGTAGACTAGTCATAATTGGGCGGACATGGCAAATACATAAGTTGGTCATATACATAGAACATGCATCTTCCAACCACTGGTGTCTCAGCAGCTACCTGCACAGTAGTAACTGCAACTTAGCCTTTATACGTGACCACACTGTCTCTGAGTATTTATGTATGTTAGTCAGTCTATCAGTGCTACCCAAAATAATTTCTTAGTGTTTCATCCAATTTTAATTAAGTCTGACTGAAAGGAAAATATCTTGAAGACAGAAAGTCCCTAAAAGTTTTGTGCAAAAAGGCATACAAGGTAAAAATAAATAAATAAATAAATAAATA
>NW_010102688.1:0-5941 GCF_000699245.1 Pterocles gutturalis
GGGAGGGTGGTTGCTATGGAGTATTTCCCGTGGGTGGCTATTATGGGATGGACTCGCCTTTGTGAACTATTATGGGATGCGGCCGGCTCGGCAGGGGGGGGCAGGGACGCGGGGCACAGACACGGGAGAGCGCGGCAGGAGGGTGCAAATGCAGCGACGGGACTCGTCAGACACAGGCAGAGACAAAAGTGCGGTGGGGGCCATGGCTGCCAACTTCACTTGGGGTTTACAAAAATCCCCAGTTTGGTCCCCAGGATGGAGGGGCTGCCCCTGGGCGCTCCTGCCTCTGGGAGTCTGCGGGCTCCTGCTGGCTCTCAGAGAAAATTCTGTTGCCTTCCTAGTTGAGGAAGGGAAAAAAAACACAGCCCTTCAAACTGAGCCTCCAGAGCATCCCAATGACTTGCCATAAGAAAGGTTTTAAAACATTGGTCCTAAATGTATCTTTTTTTAAGAAAAAACTTGCCGCATTAAGTGTCACAAAGCTAGGAGCTGGCAACTTCAAATTCAGTAAATGTGCGGTGCATGGCACAAAGCTAGACCTGTCCCTGAGTAGTTCATCTCAGACCAGATATGTCGTCGTGTCAGGTTTCTGCACTGAGGGCACAGCCCCAGAGTTACCTGTCTGCTTGTTGACTGTTACAGGATGAAAGAAGACCTCTTCCAAACGCTCGTGGCTCTAGCAGCTTTGCAAACCTCTGGCTGCCTTTGAGCTGAAGGTGGCTTGGGTATCACCATTGAGATTTGAGTCTCAAATCTTCTCAAGCAACCTGAGCCCATCAACTCTGCTTAACGGCAGTGAGGTTCATACCCAATCGAATGGGGAATACAACTTCTAGGCTTATATGCACTGCTCCCTGTGGCACAGTTGTTGCTGGGTGCAGCACTGGAAACACCTCTTCCAGATCCAGCTGGAGGTAGGAGATGAAGGAGAATTCTGTCCTAGCCTGTTTTTTCGGTATTTCTGCTAACTGAGGTCAAGGGGAGATGTGTTTCAGTGTTAGCAATTTTTTTGCCAGCACACACCAGCTTTAATACAGGATGCAAAAACAGATATCACAGAATTGCAATCCAGGTAGCTCGAACCAACAGGCCATTATTGCAGTCCCTTTGAGACCACAATTGCTTCTTCACTGGATCCAACTGTTTCATGAAGAAGGGTTTAGCACTAGGCGGACATTTGTCTAAGACCTTTTAGGGAAATGGGAACCTAAAAATGGTAACTAATAAGCATCCTTACCTTTAGAGTATCACTTCCAGCTGTTCATTGTATACAAAATTCTGCATTAAAAACTGATAATGTTGCTAAGTCAAATTATTACAATAACATTTGTTTCTTACATCTTACTAAATTCCTCCATCTTCAGAAAAAAAGGTGAAGATAAACATGAAAAATTTGAATCTGGATGTCTGGTGTCTGGGAAAGTTCTGTGTAAGTGAAAACAGACTTGTGATGGGAAATATCAAGTAACCTGAGCTATATGTGACAGTACCACATGTGTCTGTGATATTTTTTAAAGCAAGCAAACTAGCAAAGCATACAGAGATAGAGATCAGCATTTCAGATTTACAGGGGGCTGAGCAATCCCCAACCTTCTCTATCTCTCTCCCCACTGCAGTTCTCTGCCGCTAGCCCTGCCTCAAGCACAGCGCACGTCTGGCTGACATGGTGTGGCTCTGGCTGCAGGACCCACACCATTTACCCTGCCCCCTTCTTCTCTTGGTAAAACAGGAGATGAAGCTCATGATGAGTGCAGAGCAAAGTCTGAACTGCTGTTCTTCTAACGAGAAGTAGATGCAGCGTCATGCTGGCATATGTGCAGCTCTCACCTAGGTTGCTGTTAGAGAGACTGGATCCTTCATTGACACTAGCATGTTGTTCTCAAAAAAGAAACACACATCATCTGTTCAGTGGTTCTTGATATTGTTCTGTCTGTATACTCCCAAATTCTCTGTGTGCAAGTCTCTCTCTGCCTCTCCTCAGTGGCATTTGTTTGCTGCAGGAGCAGCTTCTTGGACATGACAGAAGGGTCTCTTGTCTCTTCTCCACAAGATGAGGAGACTATTTCTTGTGTCATTTTTTTTCATGTTTGGCACCAAAGCAAAGATACTTCCATTGTGCTAAACAAGTAAGTTCATGGTTCTGTGTGAAAAAACAAACAAACAAACAAAAAAATAGAATGGGAGTGGGGGATGTGACGAAGAAAGCAACAATGAGAATGTATCATTTAGATTTCCTTAGCTTGCCATGGAGACTTTGCAGAAATCTATAAGTGAAGAAGAGTATCTTGATCAGAGGAAAGAGCTTTGTAGCGCTGGGGAAGACTTACAGAATTCAGGACAGTTGTTATGGCTATGTTGGGGACACAGGATTCTCACTAGATAGACTAGATAGTTCAAAATGGGGGGTGGTGGGGGTGAAGAGACACAGATTTTGGGGCAGTAACCAAACATGGAGTGAAAGTTTGGACCAGTTTCTTACTAATTTCAAAGTAAAAGTTACTTACCTGGGAGTTTGATACCACTCCTCTCTCAAAATGGTCTAGGGCAAAATTCTCTGCCTTACAAAAAAAAAAAAAAAAAAAAAAAAAAAAGGCAAGACTTCTCAGAAATCCTGAGATCTTAAAGCTTACTTGGCACAAGCTGTAAGACCTCACCTCAGAGTCATGGCAAGCATCAATATGATCAGGAGAGCCTCCAGGATTGCTGAATAGAAAACACCAGGGGTAAGTCCATTTGTGTTACCTACAAATGGTCACTACTAGGTTAAAGGAAGAAGTAAAATGTACCTGCAGCCTTTGAGGAACAGCATCACATTTATGGATACATCGGATGATGCCAGTTTTACACAGATACTGAAAGATATCTTTCATGTTAGTATTTGTATGTAATCTGACAAAATGGATATTACCGTAAGGTGAGAGCAACCTTCAGTCAGAAGAACAGCAAAAATGAAGAGTAAAACAGAAGTATGTCTGTATCCCAGAACCCAAACGAAGCCATACAGTGGCAGCATCACAATGTCCAGCATCTAAACCCATTGACACCTCTTTATTGGACACAAAAGGAGATAACAAAAAATAACCTGAGAGACCATAAATTGACCTCTCGGATCTCATTGTCTGCAGCACCAGCAAGTCATGCTTGTAGTCTGTTATCTGTGTCCTACATACAAACGGTTTACACTAGCCTGGAAAGTCTCCAAAATGCTCTGGAGTCCCTTCCCCTCACCCCTGCCTCCCACTCTGGGCAGCGCTGAAATACCCTGGGCAGAGGCAGCTGGCCGCCATTCACGGCAGAGTGAAAACACGGAATGAGTACGAGGGTGAAACAATGTCACACTTTGCTCTTCTTGTTACCTTGGCAAAACATGTCTCCTGCGAAAGTGAAACCGATAAAATGCTGTGGGCCTGATAAAAGCCTGCGCAGAGGAGGCTGCCCGCCAGGCAGAGGCAGGTGGGGCAGGACTCTCCCCTGGGTCCTAGAACTGCCACCTGAGCCTTAGGTGATTCGGACAATGCACAAAACTGCAGCAACTGAAGCAAGGTCACACCAGCATGGTGCTGTGGGGCTACAGAGCCCACTTCACCCAGCTGTCCTCAGAAGCAGAGCTGGGCAGGGCTGTGTGGAATGTCCACTGGTCAGTTTGGATGTCCCTAACGTGGGTGCAGCACCGAAACAAGGGGATGTTGCAGGCGTTTTCACTGATAGAAGTGCACTGTGGGGTTGTTCAGGGCATTGACACCCATCAGCAGGTAGGGAAGATTGTATTACACAGAGCTTGCTGTAATTGTTTCCAAGCCAAGTGCTATAAACTCAGACGATTCAGTTAAACTGGGTAAGTCGTCAAACCACAGTAAGGTAAGGCAACTTCCAGGTTTAAAGCAGCCAAACAGGTGGAAATCTGTCTTGTGGTGTCATAATCAAAGGAAAACACTTAGAAGTCTAATTTTTAAAAATCCATTTAATCTACTGGGTCCTCACAAACGCTAAAAACGCCTTAATCATAATCGTTTATATCCTGCATGGATTTTTTTTAGAGTGAACATTAAGGCTCCTGCTGACTGAGAAACTTCAAGTTACAAAGAGAAACAAGTTGGTGGTGAGGTGGGGAACCTTGGGGGCATTGATAACAAAAATGTGTCTAGGTGTTGTACAGAGAAAGATTTCAGGGAAGCTTGGTGCTTTAGTGACTGAGGCTCTGGGGTACACGTTGCCTAACCAGTAGCAAACAGCCCTCTCCTGATCATAACCCAGCCAGCAAGAGCATTGGGGAGCACCTGTAGAGACAGCCCCAATAACTAGCTCTCTTTGCAGGGACTTTGCCCATGTCATACTTCTCACCATGCCACCAAACCACCATAAGAAAGAGGTACAGGCAGAGTCCGGCAGTCACTGTTTGGGGCCGGGCTGCTCAGCACGGAATGCAGCATGGCTGTCTGCCTGGCTCCCATTAGAGAGGATGATGGCTGTCAGCACACAGAAGAGGGAACGGAAAGTCCTGCAGCGGTCCGCGTGAGTTTGGCAGTGGTGTTGTCCATCACATATTTCTGTGGTGCTGGATATTGTGTTACACTTGATTTGTGCGGAGGGTAGATGGCATCTGTGGAATAGTAGCGTGGCTCTTCCCCACTGCTTTTCCTCCGTGCAACTGAGATAAACAATAGCGTCATCGTCACTCAGGCAAAGGTATACAGACAGGGATAGTGCACGTGTGCGTACCACAGATGGCTGGACAGTTAGTGGGATTTCTATATGTACAAAGAAGGTGAGTAACACAATAGCATTTTGGGATGTATGGTCTAGTCGTTGCTGACAAGGTGGGAGGGATATGCACGGGAGGGGCAGCTCGTGCCGTGGAGTGGCTGCACACCTGTGTAGCGTTGTGGGACCACACTGGAGCACGCGGTGGTGGTGATGGGCACATGGAGGAGATGGTGGAGCTTGGCAGTATCTCAGCAGAGAGGTGCTGGTGCGAGGAGATGGGCGGTTGGGGCATGCAGGCACAGGTAAGGGAGAGTTTGCTGGTAGTCCAAGACACTCCAGCACACGACAGAGGTGATGGGATGGTGTTCGGGAATACCTGCGTGCCAGCCATATACATGGACATATTTTTGGAGTGGTTTGGCAGACAAAGCACAGATCGCATTACAGGCTCTGTAATGACCTGTTGCAGTCTGTAATAGTAAATCCTCCTCTTGTGTTCCAGGATGTTTCACGGTGGCAGGACAAAATGTGCATGTGCACCGGCCAGGCATGGGACAGAGGAAGCATTTGTTTGAGGAGCAACAAGCTTGGTCACTGACACCCATGTGTTTACAGGAGAGACGGAGGGGATCATGCCTCTTAGTTGAGATTGTGTTATGAAGATGCTATATGGGGGATAGGCAGCATTATGGGACGTGATTTTGTTTAATGGGAAATTAATGATACAGTTGCACATGCATAATTGGGGTATATTTATACCTATGGACTGTTCACATCCGCATGAAGTGATGGCGAGTTTCCTGGTGGAGGGCTGCAGCAGGGAGCGGCATGCTGTGCTCGGTATGGGGTGAGAGGGAGGGACAGAGTACATGGAGATGCCGTGTACCACTGGGGTACAGACAGTTCTGTAGGTACCAGCAGTCAGAAGAGGAGGAGGCCTTGCGTTGCAGGTCTGCCTGTGCAGCAGAGAGGCAACACAAGTCACTGCAGGCTCCTCACGCACAGGCTGGTGGTGGCCGTGACTGTGCTGCGGGGTGTCACGGGCTGGGGATGGGTAGCGTTGGAGGGGCCCTGCGGGCAGAGCATGTGGGATGGGGCGTCTCGGGCCCCAGCCCAGTCCATGCACGAAGGTGAAAACACGCCACAGAGGCCGTACGCCCCTCTCAGGGTGCAGGACGGGGAAGGGGAGCAAGCGGGGCACTCAGCCCCAAGATCAGGGGCCATTAGTGGGGCCCCG
>NW_010102689.1:0-49244 GCF_000699245.1 Pterocles gutturalis
CGCCGCCCCCCGGCCCGCCCGGGAGACATCTCTGTCCTCGGGCAGTGCTCAGGTGCAACGTTCCTGACCGCTTTTTTCATTGTGTTTAAACACGTTTCTGTTTCTGTAACCTTAACAAGTTTCTGGTGTTAGCGGTGATCCCTTTTTGTAGTTGCCAATCCAGGCACAGTTCCCATCGTTACTAGTTCCGAGTTGTCTGTGGGAGCTGGCGGAGGGTCTCCAGCAGGCAGGAGCTCTGCAGGTGGTAGGTGAAGGTGAGATCTTCCCTCTAACTCCACTGCCTCATGACAAATCAGTGCTCAAGACCAGAAGCTTTAATAGAGTTCGGGAGATAAGGGGTGGAGAGCAAGTTTCTGCAATGGAATATGAATACAGAAAGGATAGGGAAGTATACTTGAGTTTTTTTAAAATGTGGTGACTTGTATAAGCTTGTTGTAACAGACAAGAAGCTAATGGAGGGATATACAGAAGGGAACCGTCAGGTCAGCTTAATGGGGAAACTAGACGGACTTTTCATCTGTGTGCATCTTCTTTCAGGTCATAAAAAACCTCGGGGTGAAAATCTGGGACAGTGGTGTAGTCGGAATGGGGTCTAGGGGCAGAACATCCCTCTTTGAGAATTGCTGTGACGTGGGCATGGGATCCATGTGCGTGGAGTAAAGCAGTACAGCTGAAAGGGGCTGGAATAGAAAGGTTTTTTCTGACTTCTGGTGCCAGTTGTTACAAGCAGCAAACCTGGCAGCTGTGTAGCAGGCTGCATTCCTTTTGATGCACTGGCAAATATTGGAGCTGTACCCTGGTCTTCTGTTCTTTTAAAAAAGTTCTGTTACCCTTTGCCATGAAGGTGACTTAAAAATGGAAAACACTGGCCCTAATGTCATTTAATCTCATTTTTGCACAACATAAACTTAAGTTTCTATGCTAGTGCTATGGGAGAACTTCATGGGCCGCTATGGGATGGGGAAGACAGCATTTCTGACATGGATTTAGTTTAAGTGCAGTACAGTGTTGAAAGGCGAGTGTTATAGTGTCCTTTAGGCGAGAGCAGATGTTGTTTTATTTCCTGCCAGTGGCACAAAGGAGCGGGGAGCTTGGCAGCACCGACTGCTAGGGAGGGTCTGCCTTAAGTGCCTCTTGTAACTCTTAGTCACAATTCTTATCGAATGCTGAATTCAGCTTTTAAGATCCTCCAGAGTAAAATGAGGTGTATCAGCTCCTTACGGCTGGCTTTTGTTATAAAGCCATTAGTTATTTATCTACCTAAACACTGATGTATGCTATATTCCAGATATAATTGTTTCTAAATAGTGTCTTGCATAATTAGCTCAATGAGTTCCGATGGCTAGGTAAGGGAGGCAGTGTTACCAAGGAATACACTACATTATTTTGATCTGCTTAACTGAAAGCTTTGGTAGATAAACTGCAATACAGGTATGCTGTATTACATGTTTTCACCTCATCTGCAGTATCGCTAGTTAGAAGAGGATAAAATCACAGCCACTTAGTAGGCCTTCTGTTGGTGGAGGATTTCTGAAACTCACTGTGTTACTGGCACAATTATTATACTTTTGAATTTTTAAAATACCTTCTAGTTTGCAATTTGCTTATACTGAGTGACTTACAATAAATCTGTGTATACACGCATGTGTATTTGCTACCACAGTTGTTTGGAACGTTTAAGGAAAAGTAGCTGCTCTGTTCAGGAAAGCATTTACCAGCTTCCTGATACTTTTTTTTTTTCTTTTCCTGGAGAAGTGTTTTTGTTTCTCTTTGCTTAACTCTGTGATGTTGGGTCTTCTCTGTCTTTTTGCATTGGTGTTCCCAGCCTCTCTGTTTCTGATAGCCATCGACTGATCTATTTCCACTGTTCATGTGTAGGCTATTTCTTCCGTGCTGCTGCCAGTGCAGGATGAAGCCAAAATTTGGGATTTCTACCTTTTGCTTCCGTGGTACAACTCTGGAGTAGTTGTCTGGAACAAAGTTTAAAAAAACCCAAAAAACCCCATAGGCTGCCTATTGTAAACATCAACATTAGCATTCCAAATACTGTTTTGAAATTAATTAATAATTAAAAAAAAAATCTAATGCCATTTCTTCTGGAGGTGCCTGGGAGGCTGCTGCAGCAGCAGGGGGCTGGAGTGGGGTACCCCACGCACTCAAGACAGTGCCTGGAGCTGAAAGCCAAAGCTCCTGCCCTAGCACTGCCAGCCTGGCTTTCCAGAGCTGCTCGCTGGCAGGCAACTGCTGGCACTTTTTAAATTTCTCAGTTGCCTGGGAAACAGAGCAGTATGTTTTTGTGGAAATGGGAATTTCAGTCCTTGTGGCTAGCAGCTGCGGGGGTTATGAAACAGCCCCGAAGCAAGCACAGGCCTCCAGGCCGGCTGGCTTGGCACTGCTTGAACCTGTGCGGGTCTGTTTGGGGGAGGCAATGCCTGCCTGGGCGGGGGGAGCGTTACTCCTGCAGAGTTTGAGGTGATTCATAAGAGAGCTCAGAAAAATTTTGTGATGTCGCTACATTGTTTTTATGGTATCAAGCAACTACTCTGCAGTTGAAACAGTTTTTTGAAGATTAATTTTATCCTGCCTTCTGCGTAGCTCAAATAAGCTAGAAGTGTACTTTTTGAAGAAAATTTCCCTCCTGTAACAGTTCCTTTAGAGACAACCACAGCCGTAGATTTATGAAAAAATAGTGATTTTAAGCATAGAGGTTTTTTTAAGCTGTATTAATTCCTTATATGTAAGAGAAAATAATGAATGAGGCTACTTACTAAGGATTCTTTCTTTTCTAACCATGACTAAAAACTTAACTGATTTTTTTTTTCTAAGTGGAAGTGACATTCCCAAGATTCATAATAACTTTATATATATATAAAAAATAAAAGTTTTAAATTTATTTCCTATAAGAATTAATTTAATTATCAAAAATAATTTCTCTAGATGTAGATTTGTTGTTCACCTTCCCTTCATTACTGACAATTTCTTTAGTTTCAGTGTCTGGAACATCACTTAAAAATGTGAAATTGTGAACACATAGACCTAGAGAACCTAGTGTTGCTTTAGTGGCTGATTGGAAAAGCTGGAAAATAAAGGTCTGTGGCTCCCCAGTAAAAAGAGAAATACCTCATAGGCTCTAGGAACAGCAGTGCAGTACAGAAGTAGATTTAGTGTCAAAGTGTTGTGGATGATTTTTGCTAAATGTCTGTAGTACTTGATATTAATTCTCTTTAACTAGGAGAATACACCAATTAGTTATAAATGCTAAGACACTATCATTCTTCGTTTAAAGGGTAGTTCTTAAGAATGAAATCTCTTTTTATTAGATTTTCTTCTGACTGTTGTCAAGGTCTCTTTAAATAGTGGAGTGAAAAATAAGTGAACCAACATTTTGTATTGATTAGCTGAAAAAATTACCTCAGTGTGTTGGATAGTTGTTTTTTTTATTATAATTTTTTCTTTAAAGCCGAACTAATCAAAATGTGTTTTCAGCATAGTGTCAAATTATGCAACAACATACCTCCTTGAATTGAACTGGATGTTTTGAACTGGATGTTTTGGGTGATGATGGCGATTAGATTTTTAATTTATTATTATTCAGTCTGGTTTTACAAGGCAAGAGTCTGATCAGCGTTGCAGAGTTGAACACTTTCACTTTCGGGTGTACCAGAATATCTCAATAAAGTGAAATAAGCCATGCTTAGTTCTGTACCACCAGAAGAGGCTTCTGTGTTAAGAGCTGATTTAACTCTCAAAGAACTGGTGTCCGAGTATTTAGCTTCTGACTTCTATCAGGTTAGCTCTGTCCCCTTTGCAGGAACAATGCTGCTTTATTTATTTATTGAAAATGGTTCATTAGTTAGTGACAAATTTAATCCTTAGTGGTTTTCATTATTCCAAATGTAATTTAAGGTTTTATTTTCCAAGAAGAGTATAATAACTGTTCAGTTCCTTTTAAGCAGATTCACTTAAAATAAATTAAACTTTGTTAATCTGGGTGTCAATAAGAAATGCTGATCGATCGATGCAAAAATACACTACTGCATGAAAAAGATTGAGGGCACATCTGAATAAAATACCTCCTTAAATACATCTCGTAGGTAGTTCTCTTCCTGACTGAATCCCACAAAGTTTCAGCAGCATGTTGTGCAGCTGCGTGAGCCCAGCTGCATGTTACTGTTTTCAGATTTAGAGTTAGACCCTAAATTGAGGGTCTTTGATACTCAATGCTTGGACAGTTTATTTTTGCAGCTTAGCAAAGTCTACAGAGTTGACTAGAAGAGGTGAAGGGGACAGGAAAGTGGGACACAAAGATAAGGAAAGTTTGTACCGATTTCCCCATTTTTTTAACAGAATGAAAAACAGAATTATGATTTATAACAAAAACTGGCGTTAGTTATTGTTATTTGTGACTTTGCAGTGTGATTTCACTAAGCTGGCAAAGAAGAACAAGGCAACATTACAAAGGATGGAAAATGAAAGTTAGTTTTTTTAGTTTTGTGCTTTAAGTAACCGAGGAACAACACAAGTCTAATTACTGTTAGTGGTGTTGTATTTAAGGGCCATTGAGTTAGACTCTCATTTGTGCCAGAACCTAGTGATAGCTTTTAATAAATTTGACTGCTTGATACTCTAATGACTATTTATATTACAAAAGTAACGTTTGAAAAAAGTTTCTGTACTTATGGATCTATTCTTATGTTGAAAATGTTACTCAACTGTTATGCATAGTGGGAGAAAAATTTCATAATTCTTAGGTTATTTAGAAACTTTAGTTCTAACTTGTATCACTCTTCTGTTTCCCACTGTAAAAAATACCTAGTAGCAGATTCCTGCTTTTCCTAGCTTTTTAAGGCAGAAGTTGGATATGGGTGAACACTATTTAGTCACTTTAGATCGTAAGTGCAGATCATAATTTGATGAAATCTTTGAACCATTTCTCACTTTCATTCTGTTTTTATCTAGGTTAAGTTACTGGTCGTTACATGTCATATGGAGGTGCTTAGGTTAATAAAATTATTTTCAATTAGTTGATTGCAAAAAGAGATTAAACCATTTTTTCTTTTTGTTTTTGTTTTTCTTTTGTAGGACATGCATCACTTTGAGGAGGAGTTAACATGCTCCATTTGCTATAGCATATTTGAAGATCCGCGCGTTCTGCCCTGTTCCCATACATTTTGTAGGAATTGTCTGGAGGGTGTTATTCAGCTGTCAAGCAATTTTTCCATTTGGAGACCCCTGAGAGTTCCTCTGAAGTGTCCTAACTGTAGGAAAAAAAATCCTGCTGCTGGCACTGAATCGTTGCCTATCAACTTTGCCTTGAAAGCTATTATTGAGAAATACCAACAGGAAGATCACTCTGATGTTGCAACCTGCAGTGAACACTACAGGCAACCGCTGAACGTTTACTGTCTTTTGGATAGAAAATTGGTGTGTGGCCATTGCCTTACAATAGGGAAACACAACGGCCATCCGATAGATGACCTTCAAAGTGCCTACATAAAAGAAAAGGAGGCTTCAGGAAAACTTCTCGATCAGTTAACTGATAAACACTGGACTGATGTATGTTTGCTTATTGAAAAGCTGAAAGAACAGAAGTCCCAGTGTGAAAGAATTGTTCAGGATGATAAAAAAGTAGTAGTACAGTATTTTAAGAAACTTAGTGATACCTTGGAGCACAAAAAACAAGCCTTGCTGATTGCACTGGATGAAATTAACACACACGTTTTGGAAGAATATGATCCCCTCATTGAGAATTTGAAAAAAATACGGGAAGAACAGCTTGAATTAATGTCACTGAATACATCTATTCAAAAAGAAGAGTCCCCGCTTATTTTTCTTGAGAAGGTGGATGATATGCATCAACGCATAAAAGCTTTGAAACAGAAGGAACTACCGGATGTTAAACCTGTGGAGCTTTATCCGAGGATTGGGCACCTGTTGAAAGATGTGTGGTCTAAAACTGAAATTGGTCAGATCAACAAGATCCTCACTCCAAAAATAAAACTGATTCCAAAAAGGAAGTTATGCAGCAAAGGCAATGGAAAGGAAGGAAGAAAATCTAAAGAACTTCTCCAGGCTGTAAATCCTTTAGCAGTCCTCCTTCTTTTTATACTAATATCGGCAACTGTGTTTTCATTTCGCAAACCGTTTTCATCAGTTGTAATCGAAGCTACTCCCACTTACATTTCAGAATTCTTGTTGCTTATTTATCAAGATTTCAGCACCCATTTGCAGAATATAGTGGATGTGCTGTGCTGTACATCTGATTTACTGATGGAGTTTTTAGGGAGAATTGTTTCTCTTGACTATTATAAAGATTAGGTTAAAAGTTAGTGTAGGAAGCCCCAGGATTTTTTAAAAAATTTCTGCTTAAAAGCAGGGCTGTTAAAATTCTACTTTTCCTTTCTAGTTCCATATCCTTCCTTTTTCTGTATTGCTTAGATTTCCTCTTGGCTAACTTAGTTAACTGAGAAGATTTGCAAGACAAGATTCTGCTCACACAGTACGGTAGGTAGGTAGGTGTTTGTTTAAACTGGAAGCTAGTCAGAAACAATGTCTGCGTAAGAAAGCTGTAAGCAGCTTACAAATTGTAATCTAGGATTCTGTTTTTAAAAACTCCTAAAACATCTACTTTGTAAATTTTTTTTTGGTAACATAATTTTAAATAGTTTTTTTAACAAAAGCACTCCAACATCAGAGGTTTAAAAAAAACACCTCGGACTGCAAACTAGCTAGTCCTGGGTGAGTCAGTCGGTCACTAGCTCTGGTGTACATAAAACTCCTGATTTGTGTTTTACTGACCTCTCTTTAAAGACATTTTAACAGATACACCTGTGGTCTTTTAATCACGTATTCATGACCCTGGGTTTCATTTTGTTTGTGCCTGGTTACCAGTGGATGACATGATTTAATCTTTTCTTCCTTTTTTTAACCTGTGTATAATGACTTTTTATCTTTCAAATGGTTCTCTCCACTTCATAGAGCAGTATCTGTAGGACTTCTGGTGAGATATTGCATACATTTTTTTTAGTGCCAGCTGTGCACAAATCAAGCGTTTGTTTAGTTTGGCAGGGAACTCTCACTGCTTACTCAAATGAGCCCTGCCTTTTTGCTAAATCATTTAATATGTAGTGAAAACTGTAGTAAGGAGCAAAACTCCCAGTGAAGTCAGTGATACAAGGATTTTGAACATCAAGAGCCCTTAAAACAACCTGACAATGTGTATATATTCAGCACAAATAGCAGAGATCTTTACCTTGACATAGTGGAAACATGAGAGCATTTTATTCTGCAACTGAATGATCACCACCACTGTTCACTCCTGATGAGATGCTCCAGCCTAAGCTCTGCTCAGGAATGAAATCCCCAGTAAAAGCAATTTTTGTCCTTAAGTTATTAGCAATGTGATTACAGAAGTGCTGGGACAGCCTTGAAGTGTTGCAGTTACAACAGCAGAACACAGATGAGTTTACAATTCACTAATAATTTTATAAAAAACCAAAAATTAGTATTCATCATGTCTAATTTTATTTGAAATGATAAAAATAATAGTATATTCTAGCATGGCAGCATTCCTTGGCTGTTGTATATTTTAAAATAATTGAACTTGTTTAAATAGTGATTGAATTCTGAGGCTCGCCTTTAACTACTTAGTATTTTAAACCTTTGTGCAAAACTTGCCTCTTGCTGCCAGCAGATGCTGCTGGGGTCCTGAAAAATACCAGTTGCTGCCAGACTTCAGTGAGAGCTGAGAGCAAGGTCATGGATGTGATGCTAGTACATTCCTCAAGCCTAAATAAAAATCCTAATAACAGCATTGATGTCCTAACATTGCTGTATTAATAAAACACTGAGTGTAGGCACACAGGTACTGTGCAGTGCCCTTCTCTGCAGCTCAGTGGGTTGGGTTGTTTAGGTTTGGCTGAGGCAGGAGAGCGCCTTTGCCTATGTGTTAGGAGCAGTTTCTATAATTTGTACCTACATTTTCTGTAATCCTTCAGAGTTACAAAGGCAAATCCCTTTAATACCACTGGTCAGGTTTCGAAATGGTGTTTAGGTGTATCCTGGGACTGTGTAAATGCTGTGATTAATTTCCAAGTAAAATTGGGAATTTCTTTTTGTCTTACGCCCTAGAAGGCTCTCACTTAGCATGAGTCTTAAAACCTACTGCTAAGTGTCTGTCCACTACCATGTGGGGCTTATTTTCTGACTGACTTACTTTCCTTTTAATTTCCTGACTTTTACAGAGTTTATAATGCAATTTTATTTTTCAAGACTACAGGAATTTATAAAATGCCTTTACCACTGATTGAAATATTTAGTATGTGTACTTATAATGAACTATATATTTTAATAAACTTGCATACAAATAAAATATATTCTTACAGTAGGATTGGCTAACACCTTGATTTCCTTACTGCACAGAACCTTCCCTGTGATCCTAAACAGCGCTGACATGGGGCTGAACCGGTGAGAGGAGACAGAGCTGCAAGTCTCCCTGAAGCAGGACTGTGGGTGTTCAGCACTGATCTGTCTAGCTGCTTCCTTTTCTTCCAAGTGCCCCGTTTTTTTGCAGCGTGAACTTTAGGAAGAGTCTCTGAGATGGCACATCAGGAGGTGGGTCGATGTGGATTTCATGGTTTTTCATGTTGCCCATGATAGGCCTGTTTTACTGATTTTTTTTTTTTTTTTTTTTGTTTTGGTCCTGTTGGAGCACAAGTTGGTGAATACTGGTGTTTGAGCGAGCAAGGTAGCTGCTGGAGTGCAGCATAGACACTTCTGGGGAAGTGCTGTAAGCAGCTTCTCATTTTCCTCTTACTCCAACACTGTGGGGTTGTACAGCTGAGAGCAGCTTCAGCCCAGTTTTTCTGTCGTCTGTGCTGGATATAAGTCCTGTGAGCTGAGTTTCATGTTACAAATTGAAACTTTTTCAAGAAAATAAAATCTCTTTACTGCATTTTAATTAAGGGATGAGAGGGTTTTGTATCCTGTCAGACCTAGGGTGGGTTTTTTCTCATCTTTTGAACTATCCTCTTTTGAAACCTCATTCTAGAAATTTAATTCTTACTGCATGCATTTTTTAAGAGGTGTTTTTTTTTGAGGGAAGGTCAGGTTGAAAAATAGTGTGTTGAGACCCAGTGGGGGAAGAGACTGAAGTTTCCAGGTGTCCAAGCAGGCCCCTGGGAACAGTGCAGGATGCTGAGATGCTGGGGTGGCCTCTGCCAGCATAATTGAAGAATAGTGCTCTTTCAGCACTGTCTCTTGGAGATGAAATTAATGCCTTGGTCCCCCCCTCACCTTCCCCAGCTCATTGTTGAAGGGATTATCCTGCCGTGCCAGCTTCTTTTACTTGTGCAAAAATTCTAAGACCCCCTTTAAATGCAAGCCCAGAAGTTACTGTGCTTACCTGTCATCGGCCCTGCTGTGGCTTTCCTTACTGCTGCATGGGCTGGGTCATTATTATTCTGCTGCTGCTCTTTAAAAGAGCTGCCCTCTGGTACTGTACACCTTTTTGTTCTTGGCTGATCTTGCCTGTACATTTTTCCTGAAACTGTACTGCAAGATTTTTGAGCTTCATCTTGAGATGGGAAAATGAAAACTGCACAGCACTCAGCTGGAGTGGGGCTAGGGTAGAGAAGTGGTTTGCATTTTGGTTTTTCTCACCTAATATTATGCCTGCAACAGTTGCTGAGCTGTGGTTTCTGACAATGGCCCAACTGTAATGCTGAGATTTCTTCCTTACAATCATTTAGGCAGTGCACATACACATCACTTTATTCCATGTACATTAATTTTCACTTGTCCACAGTTGGTATAATCTTACTGTTAACATTACATTGAAAGCATAGCTCTACGCTTCATAGCAGATAATTTCAGCACACCCCCCTCCCATGTTCCAAATCAGCTCCAGGTTGACTATTGTGTATTTTAGAAAAGGACAAGCTTTCCCTGGGTTTGGGCCCATCACTCAGGGCAAGGGCAACAAAAGCAGGATAAACACTCAGGTTTTGAAAAGTGTGCTTGGTATGAAAATAGCAAGAGATGGAAATATAAACAAGGCCTAGCAGCACAGAGCAGAAGGAGCTGGCAGTACAGCGCAGCTCTGACTCAGCTTTTCTACACTGACCTTCCTACTGAACTACAGCACACCCATGATTGAGCTTGCTTTTTTTTTTTTTTTTCTTTTTTTTTCTTCCAGGAAGCATACCACCAACAGACAGAGGCACTTCTAGTTCAGGGATCAGTACTAGTGCAAGTGTGCAAGATACTTGGGCTGACTTTTGGAGTAAAACACACAATTTCAGTTCCTAAATTATAAAGAAAGATCAGATTCAAAGCAAAACCTGTCCACTGAAGTGTTGACAAGATGCTGATGAAAGTGGAGAACTCTTTTAATAGTCAGGTGAGCAACAGATGCAGGGTACAGATCTACATAACCTGACCTCTGCCATGGGAGGAATTTATCTCTTTGTGAAATGATGGTAGAAGCAAACAGATGGTAATTACTGTGTTAATAAACCCTAAGCGTACAACGTGGCCTCAGCCTGAGAGAGAGGGAGTTATCCCTACAGGAGGAGAGAGGAAAATAACTGAAGCACAGCTTTCTAAACTGCACCAATTGATTACAAAATGGCTACAAATGTCTGATTCCCAGACCATGCAGCATTACATACAACATCCTTTACATGTAAATTATTTTGTATACTGACTTTACTTACTAGAGAACTCCTATAATGTTACAAGACACAGATGACATTTAAAAGCAATTTGCTTACTTTAATACATACAGTAAAAAACAGATTTAAAACCAAATGCAGAACTCAAGCACTGATATCAAGTCTACCCATGGAATGTTAAAATGCAGCTAGATACATAATTTAAGAAATAGCTTTTTTTAAACTCAGTTTATATAATTAAGATCTATATAGACTAATTAAAAACATGGAATTTATTGAGGTTGGTTTTATTAACAAGCTCAAATAAACACAGAACTAAAAAAAAAGAAAATCTCAAATACAAAAGTATATTAGATAAAAGTGAACAGCAGCAAGGAGAATGGAAGTATATTCCAGTCTATTTTTGAGCTATATTACACTCAAGAGCACCTAGTTCAGCCAGTCCTTTAGATGCAATAACTTTGGGGTTTGTTGCCACACTTTTCGTGGTATTGTGAGTCTTATAAATTCCAATTAATCTGTCTGCGATCTCAAACATGTTGTTTCGTAGGGAGATGATGATAAATTGTGCATTTTTTGTTTGCTCCTGAAAGAGAAGTTATGTGTATTAGCCCAGAGTATTTCAAAAACCTCTGTTCTTTTATGATCTCTATATTCAGGTTTTAGGAACCAAGGAATACATCCCTAGAAGTAGTTCTGTCATTCAACAAATCTGCAGATGATGAGGCCTCAGAGCTCAGGCTGTCCATAATCAATACCTGCACAACAGCTTGTCAGTCAACACAAAGCACTGCAATTTACTTAAGCACGAATTTCCTCCTTTTATCTTTTACATGACCTATTCAACTGAGTTTGATTAAATATAAACATACAGAATTTCTTTCCAGAGTTGCAATTCACCACAGTTTCAACCTTATCCCGGACCAGAGATCTCCTAAAACCCAACAGTGATATACCGGCATGAGTGGAGCTGCTTAGAGGGGCAGGCCACTGCACTGTACTGGGACAGTTAGTGGTGTGTCCCTGCACATTGCAAGGCTGGGAAGACCGAGGGCTGGCTGCCCAGCTCTATTTTAACGAAGCATCTAAAATCACTGAGGGAACATCCAGCACTTACACTGTGTACACTCATTTTATCTTTATGTATAGTTTTACGAGGTTAAAAAGCTTCAGGCTAGACATAATAAAAATGGCTCAAATATGAATGACAGTACTAAGATAGTACTAATTCACAAGTTGGATACAAAATATGAGCTACAGCTAGATACTAACTCATAATTTGCATTTAAGAGCTAAACAGTACTAAGTTTCAAACTTTAGTGTTAGTCTGTATTGCAGTAGAAATTAAATTCTTTGCTCTACCAAATGACATCTGGGTGATGGACCCTCCTTTGTGAAAACACCGGCATTGTGAAAGCAAAGTTTAAAACTACAGTTGCAGGCAGGTATCTTTAAAGTGTTTCCCTACTTTTAAGTAGATAACCATAATCTTTTGCACTTCTGGGACATTCCCAAAACTCGTGGTTATACGTTGGATAATTCTGAAAATTCTAAGTTTAAATTAGCAGCCAGAGCTGTAGCAATGTAAATGTTTGTTTCACTTAAATATGGTGATGACAGAATTTTTTAAAAGTATAAAATGGAAGAAAAAAACCTAATAAAGACACAGATCGAAGAAGCCTAGGGGACACAGCTCCTGGTAATGAACTGGAAGTATAAAACCAAGGAACCTTGGCTGCACCTGAGAATGAAATAATGAGCTTGGATACATGAACACATTACTAAGAGCTAATGAGTTACTGTATCTCAGCGGGCTATAGCTGATTATTTTGGGGAAGCATCTATATTTTAAAACAGGAAGCAGCAGCAGCAAGGGTACATGGAAATGTAGCACCTTTGGCAAACCAGGACTCTTCAGGTGATTTTTGAAATGATACAATCAGGATTTGGAGAAAAAAAAGACTTACAAATCTTGTATTAGTTGCCTCATTTCAGGAAAGCATCAAACTTAGCTTAGAAAAAATATGCAGAAAGCAACATTGTAAGCACCTTTCTGAAAATCCGCTTAATACATAGTTTCCACTTAATTATTTGAAAATACTCTTTTATTCCAGATTTTTAAATCTGGCCATAATTGTGTTATCACTTTGTCTTTTCTGGCAGAAGATAAAATATCTTAGAAAATTTATACTGTAGTAGTTACCATTAAATACTTACATATATGTAAAATGCTACAATAGATACATTTTTGAAGTCAAGTGCTGCATCGATCTCATCCATAAAATAAAGTGGCGTTGGCTTGTAATGATGAAGAGCAAAAACTAGAGCCAGTGAGCTAAGAGTTTTCTCTCCTCCTGATAAATTAAATATCTTCTTCCAACTTTTCTTTGGAGGCCGAACACTGAAAGAAATCAGAGTTTGTAACTTATTTCTGTTCATGATGAAACTAAATATATTATGGTGAAAAGCAAGTCACAAGGCAGGAGGGAATTCTTGGAAGACACAGACACAAAGAAGCTCGACTAAAACCATGGATGAGCGGCTTAACACTCTTTAGTCCTCCACAGCTGAGAGGTAGCAAACTGGATTGCTTCTGTTCACTGAGTAACTCCCTGGGTGCGTGTACAGCTACATGGCCAGCCCATGTTTGCCTGAACTCAAACTATTGTAGCACTCAGCTATTCTCTGTAGGAACTATAACACTTAAGAACTGCTATTTAATTATCTTTCAAAAGTACTATTATACTCTGAAGTAATGAATGTACTCTTAGGACCATTTATGACAGAACAATCTCCAGTTACCAATGTGACTGTCATGATTCCCTAGGCAGAATGAAATGATTTGGGAATTAAGAAACTCTGAGAAATTGCTTCACCAAAGTCAAAGCTTTCTAACTGCAGTTAACTTACTTATTTCTCCAGAAGAAATTAATCTCTTCATTACCTCATGCTAAAAAGTTGTGGCTTTTGTCAGTATCTTGACAATACTTGCCAAGAGGAAAGACTGTCTTGGTTAGCTGATAATCAATGAAAATTTACTTTAAAAGCAAGTTGTAAAAAGGAATACAACAATCAAGAATCACAGCAATACTACTAAATACTTTGACAGACCTAAACATGATTCCCTCAGAGAAGGGATCCAGACTGTCCACAAGTTCTAATTCAGCATCCCCTCCCAAAGTAAGCATCTGGTAGTTTTCCTTCAGTTTGTTTGTTATTACGTTAAATCCTGCCATAAATTCATTTAGCCTTTGTTTCCTAAGATCTTCAAAAGCTTGTCTGAACTTGTCTCTCTCATTGGTAATGTCATCCAATTCAGCCACACGTTTCAAGTATAGCTCTTCCTGTAGGGGAAAAAAGAGAAAAAAAAAAAACAAACCACAAAAATAGTTAAACAAGCTGTCTCATTAATTTCAGTTTTAAACCATTCTTCTTACCATTTGAAAATGCATTTTTCCCAGAAGGGCTAACAGCTCTGAAACAAAAGAACAAAACCAAACCATCTCTTTTTTTTTTTCTCATGTCTATACTGCTGATCTCTCTATACCAGAAAAGCCATGTTAAAAGAGAAAAAAAAAATGTTGAATAATCCAATATTACTGAAGTGACTATTGCAAGGAGAAAAAAAATCCTAGTATTGTGTATCTGTCTAGTGTCAAGACTAGTTGACTGTAAATAAACAAACTTTCATAGGAGAAAGTTGTCTTCACCTGCCATCTACAGTATCAAATATAAAAGGTGTAGGTAAGCTCCTGGATACAGCTTTCCCCTTGGCTGAATATAAGCTAACATATTCAGGATGCTAGGAGCAGTACAGCCCGCAGAGAGGAAAGAGAAAACTCAGGGGTTCCATTTCAGTTTCCAAAATAAAGGAGCAGAAGAACAGGAGCACTTTTCCCTGGTATTCCTACAGACGAGATATTTTCTTTTGTCCCCTAGATAAAGAGTGCATTTTTGCATTAATTTCAAGTGCAGGATCTGTCTGAGCAGTCACCTGAAAGAAAACACAGTTGAAGGTTACCTCCGTACTTCAGCAGCAGTGACATGAATTCTGTACAGATTCAAGTACTGGAAACAATGAAGCTGTATACACCAGGCTCACCTGAGATGAGGGGTGTACCTACCGGGTTACTGCACTGACAGGACATGCTGTAGCAAAAGGATAAATCCTACTACTACATGACAGTAATTAAGTTTACCTTCTTCTTATATTCTGCAATAGCCCCAAGGTTGGGTTTAATTTCATGACACTGAGTTTCCAGGAGAGCTATTTGATTCTTTATAACATCCGGATCCTTGATAGCCTCAAGCTCTTCTTGACTTAGTACTGGAAGTTCTTCAGGTGGTTTATCTTCTATGGGGTGCAGTGATAATTTTGATACCTAAAATTCAAAACCAGTTACTAGAAACCTTTAAAGATCACATTAGTTATCCCATGAACATGTTTCCAAACTAAACATTTTGTCTATTAGTACATACTGAAGCACCCTTTCAAAAATAAGCCGCAAAAGAGACAACAAATATCCTTTTATCCTATTATTCTGTTCCAGAAATTATATACATCATTCTTACAAAGGAGATGTCTCTGTAATAGGAGCCATAGTAGATAATGAGGAAATCGCCTCTACTAATGCCATAGAACTTTAACAACTACATACTTAATACTTGGTATGTTCAAGATTGAAAAGTTTCTGACAGCAGCTCTGCTTGCTGGGCAGCTGCCCTCATTATCCTGATATTAACAAGAGTATCAAGGGCACCCTGCACTGCAAGATCACCTGCTGGTCTGATCCCTGCCTCTATTAAAGATTTAAGTATTATGTAGAAAAGACATATAATAAAAAGATAATGTAGCTTGCTGAGTTCCAGGCACCTAATCAGCCTTTTCTCCGAGCATGACTCTCTGGGCGCACACCTGATTTTTGCTGTTTCTGTAAACCAGGAAAACCAAAGCAAAACCAAGCGCCAGCATTACCTCTTGTTGACTCTGCACTAACTAACCTATGGGCCAAAAAGAGTCAGGATTCTGTGCAGACGTGGTTCTAGATGAACTGAAAGCCCTTCCAGGGAGCTGATCAGAGATAACTGACAGAAAAGCTAGAAGCCAAAGCATGTAATATGTAACTCATCCATAATCTTGCATGCAAACCAGAAAGTAAAAGACTGAAAAGTCGTATTTTTTGAGAGTTGTTTTTTGTAGCATAGACACCAATAAACTGTGAACTGAAGACAAATTTTCTCCCAAATTACCTCTTTTTAAACTACATGTTAACATATTAATCTTTTGAGATCTTACAGTTCAAGTTTTAGGAACTAAACAATTTCCCTACCTCTTTTTCCCAGTATTTAATCTTTGACTGGTGTTCAGAAATATGACTATCAATTTGTTCAATTTTCAGCTTAATATTAAGAGCTTCCTTTTGAAGTGCATGTTCATCATCTTGAATAGTTTTAATCTTCTGGAGTAAAATGCGATGCTCCTCCTGAACCACTAGCAATGCTTCCTAAACAGAAATGACCAAAAAAGTGCATTAATCAGTTGCCTATTAAAATGTTAACACTTTCTCAGGTTATAGATTTGTTTTCACTATAGTATTCAACAGAACTTACTCCCCACAATCCTAAGTATTAATGTAAACAAATACATATTCTTGTATTTATATTAAATTGGTCCCTGAGTTCTGGAATGACTGAAAATATGCTGCAGTTTAGATTTTCATTCCAGATCTGGATTAAATGAGTCCTACACTGGGATGTTTTTATCTAAAAGGCAGTTTTAGAGAAAGACTGTCTCAAAGAAACAGCTTTATTTGGAAGAATTTCAGCTGTCCTGATTGTTTTCACTCTCTCACATACATAATTCTAGATGGGAAACTAAAGTCCCACGTAATTGGATAAAATCTATTTTTAAACAAGAGTTTTAAAACCAATAATTTCTTAGGGGAAACTTGGTTTAATTTTTTTCTTAGCTTCAGCAAATTGGGTCAAAATATATTTCTGGGTAGGTAGAAAAAATTAAATACACCATTTCCCATTCCCTGACCATCATGGAATGTCACTCTGCAGCTGTACAAAGTTTGCATAAGAGTAGAATAGAAGGATATGACTAGGCTGTAACTCATCATCCTGATCTCACCTGAAAACCAGAGCACTCGCTAGGACTTTTTTAGCTTAATTTTTTTCCCCAGCATCTATATTTAAAGATCAACTTTGATTAATGATTAATCAAGATTATTAATTTTGTATGAACACACACAGTATATTGCAGGATACAGAAAAGAACAATCTTTGCCATTTTATCCCTGTATGAATTTTTGGGAGGATGAGTAATAAAGTAACTGAGAAAAAAATATACTTTCGACCAGCGTTGTCCAATCTGAGGCTTAAGTGGCAAGGCAGATTTCCTTTCTGGTTTGTTGTTTCTGGTTTTGTTTGTTTGGTTTTGGTTTTGTTTAAATAAATGAAGGTACCCAGCTAATGCAACCCCTTGCTAGGCCTGCCCATGTATAACACACATCAGCCATTAGGACAACTCTGATGCAACAACTTATCTCAAATTTATTTCACAGACTGCATCCTTTATGAACAAATACACTAAATTAAGATGATACTTACTTCAGCTTTCCTGCAGTCATTTGTAACCTCAGTAGCTTTGTCTTCTAGCATAGTCAGCTCTTCTGTTAAGTTTTTAACTTCTTTCTCATTATCTTCAATTTCCTTCTCTGTGCGAAGAAGAGACTCTTCATATTTTTTCAGGTTTCTAAATGGGTGCAGAGATGTTTGTGTACCTCATATGAGTGCAAAAACGGCATAAAATAATCTAGAAACACAATCTTACTTTACAGATTTTTCAATAGCTACTGACAATGAAATAGAAAGTGTTGATTATGGAGGAACTCGCACACTCCAGAGATATCCAAGTAAAACGAAGTTGTCTTACTTAAATGTATACCAGGCAGGCCTCATTAAATGACTTAATTTGTTCTCTCAGAGACTGTTGTGACTTTTGTTCTAAATATTCATTATGTATTGTTCAGCTAACATAAAAAGTATATCACATTTTATTTTCCTGACATGCCTCGTAATAATATTATTAGTCCCTTCGGATTTGAACTGCTCTACTGCATAGCAATTAAGTGCTATTTTGAATCTTTATCCTGAAATATTGCATTTTAGTGATAGGCAAATATTAGCTGAAAAATACTGATTAAACGTGACTTTTAAACTGCCTATTAGAAACTACAAAATGTTGTTTCCTTTTACCTCCTTGATAGAAGCAACATTTAGTATTAGACTTGCAACTGAAAATTAAGATTTTAAGATCATGAGATTTTTAGTGGAGACTTAAAAAAAACAAATGCCCTGCCGGCACCGATGTCAGACACAGCTGTTTGACGGCTGTTGTGACTCTCCTTGGTCAGGTTTCACTAAGCTTTCTAGGTCTCTGATCCTTTGCCTGTAAAGCACACTAATTAACAAAGATTATGGTTCTTTATTAAGAACCAGTCTCAGTTTGAGGTAAATCAGTTTAGAGAAAAAGGTTATGACCTTCTCCCTCCAGTTTTCCTCTAGCCATAAAGAGGTGAAAACCATCTCCTCTAGCCTGACGAATCCCCCATGGAAAGGTCTGACTGTGATCAAACACGAATCGCAGCAACATGCAACTGCAGCCTAAAGCTTTACCCCTGAGCACATTGCTGTCTACATACCTGTTCGCAGTCTTGACTGCCACTTGGGCTTTAGTAATAGTTGAGGTACATTCATCTATTTCTTTGTTGATCTTATCAAGTTTGTCTTGCTGTGCTTTAAGTTTATTGTTATTGATCTCAATTATGAGGTTATGTAATCGTTTGACTTCATTTTCTATTTTACCAGCTTTCTCAGCAATGCAATCATGATCTGTCAATAAACAAAATCAAGTTAAGGTCATTATGCTGTCCCTAGGGACACTCAACTGCAATGATGCATCAAGATTTAAGTGATAAAATCTCTGCTGTATATTAAGAAGTGTACATATTTCCTTATATTGTGAAAAATGTTTATTTTCTTTTTTTACTGTGGCACAAAGAAAACCAGCACCCACATCTTTCTGACACTGTTACACTACAAAGCTTTTTCGGTGTAAACCACCAAAAATTTTAATTGGATTACTTAATGCATATAGAGTACTTAAATACATGAAATAGTACACAAGAAGCTATTCCAAACTCATTTTTTGCATTTATTTAATCAGAAAATGCTCAGTGGGTTTAAATTGTAGGAACTGGCCGCTAACTGTTGCTCGGTAGCTGGTGTTACTGTGTAGTTACTACACATGCTGAATAATAATAAGTCTACACTACCTCCAAGGTAGATTAGTTTTGTTGTTTAGCTTATACTTAAAACTCAACAAAACTATCTTCATAAGTTGAAAAGCTTTCAAAAATTAAACCATCTAACACCTTAGTATTCTAAGTGCAAAACAAACAAACAAATCCCACACTAAGTTTGCTACAGATTTATAATTTCCTTTTGGGGCAGAAGGTTAAAGCAAAGACTTGAAAGGTGGGAGGCAGTCATCTCTCCAGAGAACACAGGTTTGTATCTCTTCATTATTTGGGGGAAATGCTAGAGAAGGTATTTATGACATCAGACCTTAGTGTGATGGAGAAAGTAAAGCATTCATGCTCTCTTGATGCTACATTTCAAAAGAGGCACAAAGGGAATCCAGAGTCATATGTATTCTATTTCCTAAATTGCTATGAAAGCAGAATCGGAGGGGAAGGGAATTATGTTTTACTTTGCTCATATTTATCCCTGAGCAAGAAAGACAAAGAAGCAGTCAAGGTTTACTTCACTAAGCTACCAATTACTTCAGAGAAACTGTTATTCAAGTTCTCAAAGTAAACTTCATTCACAAAAAGAACTGGGGTACAGCATGCCCACAACATTGCAAAAAAAAAAAAAAAAAAAAAAGAAAAAAAAAAAAGAAAAAAGAAAAAAGTGTTTTCACTCTTTAATCTCTAGAAGTACCTTTTATCTCCCCCTTAGAAGAAAAGAGGTTCCAAACCAAGATACAGTACCACACTGGTAATCTGAAAGAACAAAGCTGTAACCGTTCATTCCTGTATTAGTAAATGGAAGTGAATACAATTTTTTAATCTATAATCCCCCTCCACAAAATGTACCTTTTTTATAATTATTAAGGATTTTTTCCAATTCCTTCTGTTTGTTTTTGTCCGGAGCAGCAGCAATTACATTTGCTTCAAGTTCCTTAACTTGGGTTTTTAGATGAATTTCTTGTTCAGGTAAACTCTACAGAAAACATAACTGTGTTAGAATTCTGTACTTTAAAAAGACCCTTGACACTAACAAGGACTATATTAAGCTAAGGCCGAGAAGTTATCCCCCTGCACATTCATGGAGAACCCAGATACTGCTTCAATAAACTTGTTCACCTGGATACTTGCTGTGTACTTTTCTAAAGTATTTCTCATTTCCCGAACATCTTGGTGCAGTTTTCTTATGGCTTCTTCAAGATTTAATTTTTCTTCTTCATACTGTACTGCTCTTTTATAATCCTTCTGCAATTGAGATTCCATTTTATTGACCTACACAAAAATGAGATATGATCATTTGCCTATTGTTGCCACTACAAAACAAAGCAAGATCTCATTCGCATGCTTGACAACCTATGATCTCTTAAAACACAAGAAGAAAGTGAAGTAAAAACTTCAAAATTTGCTGTAGCTGGACAGAATACAGAGACTGACTGCTGAGAAGATCAATTATAATAGTGAAAAACAAGAGGAGCAAGCACGAGAAAAAGTAAGCTGAAGAATCCTGTCAAAATAGCTTGTAATGGAGAATTGTTTTAAGAAAATAAAACTAGATTAAGCTTGAAGGGCTTAAGTCAGAGTAGTGATGGTTAGTGACATGGTTATCTCCTCCAGTAGAGAAATCAGATAGAAAGAACCCTACAACTGAGTTTGATTTTGAAGTTCCCAAATTTGAAAGTATTTTCACCTAAAAAAAATACTAATTAGTCTTTCAATATCCTTAATGGTAAGCAAACATTTAACTCTTGTGTTGGCTTATAGCTCTCATTCCTAAAGAGACAAAGTTTGTTCTCCTGTAGGGAGAGACCTGATGTCAGAAGCCATGGTTTACTTGACAGTTACACAGAGGAGTTTGTCTTCTTGAAGAGGTATTAACAGATACTAGGCAAAAAGGACACAGCTTTATTTAGTGCGGATTGTAGCCTACCTACTAAAACCAAAAAGAATTCAGGAAAAAAAAGCAAGCTGTATATTGATATTCCAAAACATTCTTGAAATACGAATTTGAAGGAAAGCTCTGCCACTCCCTGACAAATCTTACAAGGACATAAAACGAAGCAGCAAACCTGTCTTTTCTTGCTGCTGAGGTTTGTGTGCACTGCTCTGCAGCTCCATGCTTCCTTATGATCAGCATCTTCCATGTTCCCATCCCTACCTTCAATCAATTTCCAAGCTATCAAAGGTAGTACTATGAGACTAAAAATGTAATAATAAGCATATGATAGCTGGGCTGTGAACAAATGCACTTCACAGCAATATAACCTATGCTAACCTCATGAACTGTAGCTTTATAAATCATTGTTAATGTATCTTGCATCACAGATTGTTAATTACTTATACTGATTTAAAAGGACATAGCACATGTGTGTATGAACTGCCAAAATATAAGGAACTTTGACAAAATTCAATTTTTAGTTAAGATTATGTACTAACCTCTTCTTCTGAAATATCCGTTACGACTGAGGGACCCATTTTGCCCTTAATTATTTTACCCCCACCACCAGTCATTGTTCCTAAAGTAAGAGAGACAAAAAGTTAGTTAGCAAACTAATTGTGCTTAGATATCATCTGTAAAGTCCTTAAAATATAGTAGTGAGTTTGCACTTAAATACCTGACTGTTCAATGATTTGTCCTTGCAGTGTTACCACCCTCCATCTCTTATCTTTTTGGAATGCTATTCTGGTAGCTTCTTCCAAATTATTAACTACTAGGGTATCACGTAATGCGAAGTAAAAAGCCAGGCGAATCTTCTTGTCTTCTACTTTCACCAGATCAAACAACCGAGGGGTATTTTCTGGAGTTGGGATTTTATGAATTTTGCTTTCCCATACAGCCATCTACACCAAAAAAGTAAATAAATGAACGACAGATTCCTTAGGATAATTTATGAGGTAATTTCTTTATTCTAAGCTATGTTAAGGCTTTAAAAAGCAAATACAATTGTATTGCAATTAACAGTAAAGCTTCCTTCCTTGGGTGTCTCTACTTACTTCCAGTATAATTAAAAGCTCACTGATAAAATCATTGTTCTCTTTCATTGCTTTCATAGTTTACAGTTACTAGATTACTTCGATTATCAAATTTGCTAATTTGTTAAAAAAATCAAAACCTAAAAATAAGACACACCCCAACCATTTGTTGTACACATACAGGTATCTTAAAAAGCCTTGTAATTGTCTGTAAATAAACGTCATCACTTGCTAGTAGAATATTCTAAGGTACCAACAGCCTATTAAAACATTTTATACTTTAGCTTTACCTGTATTAATAGCTTACAGTGTAATATATTAATATATGTCAAACATGTTTATACACATGCATATTTATACGTTATACATACACAGTTTTAATACCACCTGTGCACATTAGGGTAAATCAACAATTTGTTTTGCTGAAGCACTGGTACTTACTTTGTCCAGGGCAATAAATGTGGCAACTCCAACTCCGCTTGCCTTTAAGAAATTCACACACTGCTGTGCAGTGTCAATTGTATCCACAACAATGTAGTCTAAGGCACTGCAAGACGATGAAATCGCAACATCGTACTTTTCACTGATAGATCCCAAGTCTCCCTAATAATTGAGGGTTGGGATGGGGGGAGCAGAAGTATATAAATTAGCTTGGCAGAAACATTTTGTCTTGGTATTCAGAAATAAACAACAAAAACTTTATACAAAGTGAAATGAGATGAAAACAAATTCTAAGACAATTTTCTGTGAGGGATTTTAAACCTTAATTAGAATTTGTAAAATAATACCGTGCTTATCTTCTCCTGCAGACTGCTGTTTAAGTATTTCTAATGTACTTGTTTCCATAGAAGAAATTCATATACTTACAGCTTCAAAAGTGGTGCTTCTGGTAAAGCAATGTTGTAGCATTGATTTATTTTCTGTAGACAAATGTTAAATTTTATATGCCAGCATTTTAGTGAGGAAGTCTGGCCTGACAAAATAATTTAATGTGTTCTGTGTGTGGTTCTACCATTGGTCAGCTGGGTCGGACCTAGCAAGTCTCATACTTGATATGGGTACAGGGGTATTCATGATCTTTGAAAAATTCTTGTGCATCTGCAGATAAAAACAGCACGCACAGCCAACCACAAGTTATCCAAGAACAGTTTAACCTCGCAGTACTCTCTGCAGCAAGCAATAACAGAACATGAGACCATGCCAGCTGTATTAGACAGTGGTCTGCTGCTGTTTGAACTATATCCTTTTTTAATAAATCTATAGACATGCTTTTTAAATATACATACAATAAACAAACTGATTTTTCTGAGGCAGATATGCTTCTTCTTGGACAAGCAGGTGGGAAAAAAAGATAAAATTGCAGAACATGAAATAGCACTTTTACATTTACACTAATATGCATGCATTGTTCAGCACTAGGAAAAAAAAAAAGAAACTAAAAACTACCTCAGCTGAAATTTTTCAGAACTTTAAATCACCACTGCTTGGAAAGAACTAACACTCAACAGTTTGCTATGATATAGCTTTCCTCGGTCTTCTGAAACAACGATATAGCTCTTTTTGATTTGACATGTTTGCAAGTAAAACAAGAGGAAACGAACAGCAAAGAGATCACCAAACTTTATAATTTTTGAGGCAAAAGAAAAATTTGTACAGCTTCACATTAAGTGACATACAAATTGTAAGATGTTTAAGTTTCATGGCAGTTCTACCAAGCATGCGGTTACCTATTGATTCCACCTTCTGCGACATCAGAAGATAAAAAGCACTTTGCGATACTTCTCCAGTATTTATGTTCTTAGTGTTCAAAGAATCAGAATCACTGCTGCTGTCAGTTGTAGCCCAGCACAGGAGCACAGGCAGGACCAAAACACAGACAGGTTACAAGACATGCTGGTATTCTTGGCTTGAGCATATTCCCACAGCGACTGCAGCTAACTGATTTAGCTTCAAGACCAGCCTACCAAAAATATAAAGCTTTCTCACAGCCACTGCCTTTCTTTAGTGCTGAGGAGAGTATTCTCAACAATCATTTATTTTTAATTTATAGCAAGTCCACAGGATTTGCAACTCTGCTGTCCAAATTAATAGCACCACAAAGCGAGGAATCTTACCCTTCACTCAATTCAGAAACACCACTCTGTTCCTATAAAGTTTAAGACTAAAAGTATAATAGCCTTTTAAAATTTACCAGTCTTCCATATAGTCCAGGAATATTTCCAGATTTCTTCTGCTGAAGCAGAGCCTCAAGCACTTTTCCCCGACTGCGACTTAGTGCTAAAGAACTTTTGGCTTCTTCTACTTTTTGACGCAGATTTCGAACAAGATTCTTAACACCTGATTCTTCTCTTCCCAGCTTCTCAAGCTCATTCTCTTTCTAATGGTTAAAAGACAGACATTATCTTAGCCTCATAAAAACTACTGTAATTGAGGGAGTCTTAGATTCATGATTGTGTAGGCAATGAAACCAGACACTGAAATGCAGAATAGCAAACATTTACCAGAAGAAAGGCTGGTATTTGGATACGCTTCAGCTAGTATTGAGTACCCTTTGATACAGATATGACAGCTTATGAATTCATGAATCAGGCTTAGGACAAGGTAGTGGGATGTTTTTATTTGGCGATTGAGAGAGGAGCAAGGAGTGAAATTCAAAGAAGGCTCAGAAACATAGCCATTTATTGATTTTAACATGTTTTGTTATGATATTTAAGCTGATTCCCTTGCAGGGATATATAGGATTTAACACTTGCCTAACCCAAAACAAGTTTGAAATCAAATACTTACTTCACTGGTTAACTGAGTATTAGAATATAGTTTTATATGTTATTTTATTGGAGGCAGTTTTTAATTTATTTTCACTACAATTGTTGCTAAAACAAAGAGTGAAACTTTGGTTTGTGTGTTACAACGTTGTGTTGTAACTCAAAGAAATTATATATGAAAATTAAGTCTCACCTCCTTCAGTTCCTGTTCAGCTTGGGGTAATTTTATACCTAAATCTTTTATAGCAGCTTTCCTTTCCTTAAGGGTTTCTGACGTAGTCATCAGAGCCTCCTTTGCCTCTTTTAACTGCGACACAGCAGTATTATGACGGCTGAGATAGATATCAAGCTCTGACTGGGCTACATCCATATTTGAACGTGCTTCATTCACTGCTTTACTAAACTCCATAAGCTCTTCCTCTTTGCTCTGCAAACATGGACAGTTACAATTAAAAACAGAAAACAGCAGGATTTATTACATCAATCACACTGTAGGAAAGAAAAAGAAACAGGCATGTTCTTGTACCACCTCTCCTGTCAGCAGAGAACAGTTATGTTATCTAGAAAAAGTTTATCTTAATTTATTAATAGATTCTGTGTGGAAATGAAGGCATTTTTCATAATTATAGAGAACACCAGGGAATTATCTTGGAGCATTTCTATACAAGCTTTGTATCATTTTCTCAACTCAAAGTTGGGAGGAGCCCTACACATTGTGCTAAATTACGGATCAAATGGTGAAACCATGTTTTCAAGTACAGAAAATAATCCCACAAATTTACAGGACAAATTTCCAGCCTCCAGATATTTAGTGATAGGACGGCCTAATACCAACAACAATAAGCAGCATTTTACCACTATCCTGTGATCATTTCACTCGTAAGTGTAAAAGCTATACATCACTTAATACAGTAAGTATAATAAGTCAAAACAGTTCAAACCTCTTTTTCTTCTTGAAGTCCTCGTGTTTCTTCCTTAAGACTAGCCATAACCTGCTTGAGTTTTTCTTCTTCTTTCTCTTTTGTCTTTTCAAGAAGCTCTTTCCTAGATGTTGCTTGGCTGATAGTTTTTTCACTACTGGAATGTACATTTTTAAATTCTTCTACCTACACAAGGAAAAGCCTTTTAAGTTCCTCTTCCACTGAAACAAAACGGTTTTGCCTTATCTTTAAACCCTGCCTTTTAAGTTCCACGCGAAAGTCGAAGGAAGCATAAGCGCTAACAGAGCTCACATGTTTGCGTAGGATAAGATACGCTGTGGCTCTAGCAGGAGGCCAGGATTTTATTTGCAAGGCTTTTTCAGTTCTAGAGACCATCCAGGGAGAAGCAGGCCATAGCAGTAAAAGAACATAGCTGTATGCATAAGAACTCAAGTCTTTGAATCACAAGGCTTAATTCTTAAATACCTACTTTCAGAAGGCCAGTCTTGATCCAGAGAGTGATTTAAGATCTGTAAGAGCTGGCAACAACCAAGTTGGTAAAATATATTTATTAACTAGGGAAACGGAAAAAAAATGTTTTGAAAAGGTAATAGCTGTGAGTAAATGCAATATTCCTGTAATCTCAACAACCATGATAAAAAGATGCTTTTCAAACAACGAGATCTCCCAACAGAGCTAAGAAGCAACAGGAAAGCTTTTGACTTTGCCTTTAGGCAGAAAACAGCCTGGTACTGCCAGCCACAGTCTCCCACAGCAAGATGTGCAATGAGCAATAGGTTAAGGGAGAATAATGCATTACTTCAGTAAGTGATTTGAAAACAAAATCCCAATCTGATTTAAATGACATAAAATATCTGATTTAAAAAAAATACTGAAAACTGATTTTTCCGTCTACTTGGTTGCACAAAGTACATTTGATGTCCTTTGCTATTTTATCCCAGCTGCACAAAGATGTTCTAATCTAGAGCAACCAATTACATTTCTTTAAGTAGATGAAGTTGCAGTTCACACTACCTTTTCTTTGTCCTTTTGAAGCTGCTTCTCCAGTTTTTTAGCCTTGCTTTTGGCATGTTTTAGATTTTCCCTTACTTTAACATCCTGCAAATCCAACTGAGTAAATTTTTCTTTATTTTCCTCTACAAACTCTGTAATTTTACTGAGTTTCCTAAGGGGGAAAAAAAAGAAGAACAATCTATTCCATACCCTATAAAAATAATGTCAGTACAGCTTAGCTTAACAAGTAAGCATATACAATTTAAACCAACACTACTCAGTTTTTGTGAAAAACAACATCCAATACCTATTATATAACAGTATTTTCCCTGTGGAAGCGATGTTTCATCAGAAAAAGATCAAGGCACATTGACAAATATTGCTAACAAAGCAATATTAAATACATTTTCAGAAATTTTATTTATTTGTAGATGTGAATTACAGATTCACAAATAAATATGATCTCAGAAGTTGAGACTGTTTGTTGCAGTTGGATTGGAGATCATCATCCAGACAAAGCAATTTTAGGGAAACACAGTTTATGCATAAGAGATTTATAAGGAAACAAGAGAAAAATACCTAACATCCATGTACCGAAGCATTATGGTTGTAGATCAAAAAACCTGAAATAACCTCCCAGTTACTTTTTGTACCATCAATATGAAAGGTCTGATTTTTGATGGATTTTAAAGTACATACGTACAATTGTGAATATTAACCAGATTTCTCCAAGAGAAGGAACCAAATCAATGCAATGAGATTTTAAAATAAAATTTATTTTTGTCCAAAAGATAATTTAATCCATGCCATAAGTGATTCTGCTCATCAGATAATTTAAGACTTTGGGGGAAAAACTACTGGAAAACCCATCTGTCCTCCCTTTGTTTGATTGCATACTTCTGCGTTCTCAGGTGTTCCTCACCACAACACAACTACCACAGCTTTTTCTGAAAATCCTGCTAACTCTATCAGCACATATGCAAAACATATAGAACACAGTACTCTTAGCTTACAAATCTATACCTGAAGTACTTACTTTTCAAGTTCTTTCAAAGCTTTATTCTTCGTTTTCATTTCATCTGCAAGTTTACTACTCTTCTCATTAACATCTTTTGTTTCTTCATTAATTTTTTCTTTCTGCATTTCCATTTGATTTATTTGTTTCTTTAGGTCATAGCTAGGGAAAAAAATAAATCCCCAAACTCCACTTTTTTCCATGAAGCTAATTGTAATGAATATATACTTCCAATCTTCAATGTAACAAAGTGATTATGTAAAGTATTAAATCCTAATATCTATTGAGTAACCTCACCAATTTAACACAAAACAGCAAGAAAATTTAACACTTAGGATGAAAAATAGTCTTTACATGATCTACTTTCTAAATTTAATTATAAAGCCAGAAGAGACTAATTTGCCAGACTACTTTACTTTGTAAAAGGCTGGCAAACAGGTTGTCAGTTTGAGATTTTGTTGTTGCTTTGTGGTTTTTTTTTTAAAGGTTTTAATGAAAATATACTGTATTTTAAAATTTTTAACTTTATAATTCGCAATGAAAATCACTAGCCACATGCTATTCAACTGATTCTGAAGGACTGATAACAGCTGTTAAGAAATGCAAAATATTTCTAGTTAGAGATACAGAAGGGGAGTTTAACAACACCACTACCCACCTTAAAACCAAATCAAAATTTTAGAGAAGTACTTACATATAGTATTGACAGATACGATTCTTTTCTTTAAACATTTTGTTTTCCAAACAAAGAAATTCAATGGCTTTATTCTTGTCCGCTTCCAAGGCATCCTTTTCTTTTTCCACCATTTTAACTCTATTTAACTAGACAAACAGAGTCAGAGCTGACTTTACTGCTGGTACTACAGAAGAACGAACCATGTGGTGAAAAACCCCAGGCCCTTTGTAGCCCACCTGTCCTCTGGAGAGATGGTGTTCAACAATTAACTCTTCAAGGCAATTTAGCACTACAAGCTTTCTAAAGAAACAGATCACCACTTCCACAGCAGAGACTGTCCTTTTAGGGCAATTCAATCAGTAATTTGAAACTAAAAAGGTATCCTACAGATGCTAGGAACAGCTCAGGTAAATCAAGGAAAATATAGGCGAGAAATAAAGAGGAGTTACATGGAGAGTTATGTATTTTCTGTATTTCAGCCTTTTGACTAGTTAATTCCTGCATCTACGCATCTTTTGTTTTCCTTCCCAGCCTTTCAAAAAAGTCTGCAACATATTAGGAATTACAAAGGACACATCAAGACAAGTAAAAAGAACTCTGATATTATTTAGTACTGTCAGAACTCAATGTATAAATAAAATCTTATGAACGCCAGATCTGCAATAGATCTCCATAGCTCGTCACAACTAATTTTCTATATTTTTAAGCCTCCTCATACAGCTGGGTGTGCATCACCTTCACCAATGCTGTGCCTCCCTCTCTCCTTTTCTTAGCATATGAAAGGTTTCCCTGCTACTTCTCCTATTTGCTATTTAGCAGTAGGAGTAAGACAGATAAAAAGCCCTATCCAGATATATTTCCGATAATGATAACCTGTTTCTCTATTCAGTCTGAGAAACATTTAATACATGCAGGTATGACCAGAGAGCATTCAGCACGTAAACTCCTGTGTTCCGACTCAAGCATTCAAATCTTTGGGAATGGAAAGCCAACAGCACTAACAAGTGATTAATGAAGGGCACCTGATGTTGACTGCCCATTTCTTTTATAACAGAGAAACCACACATGCAATAAAGATAACTCGAATTTGTTCTGTGCTTCTACTCTTGTAGAGGAGTGACAAGTTTAACCAAGTCATTGTTAACTGTTTTTCTAAAAAATGCAATAATGAAACACTGCAAGCTTATATTTTTTATTTATAATTCAAACAAAACTTTGAGACTCACCTTTTCTCCTCTCCGTTCATTTAAAATCTCTACTCTGCGACACAGAGTTTGGATAGGATCTTTTAGTCGGGCAGATCCTATTAAGTCTTCTAAGTATTCAAGCATGCCTTCATCATTTTCAGTCTGGCCTTTTGGTTTCATCATTGCGATTTGCTCAACTTCCCCCTTGGAAAAGAAAAGTTTGATGTTTTCTTTTCTTAATGTTTTGTCCTTTTTTGGGGGAAATACTTAGTATTCTGAAAAAATACAATCATCTTCAGAATGCAGGTATGTGACCATATTCTAGTATTATAAAAAAAGAACAAAATAATGCTGTAATTAAAAATGAATATTCAGAGTAGCAATATATTTGGGAAAACAAAGATCACAATGAATAGAAATTTCTTCCAAGGAGTGCATGGTGGTGACGCGCATGAAAAACAGGGTCTCTTCTGAAGCCAACATTCAGGACTAAACATCACTCCATTTCTCTAAAGATTCAAAATTTATTTCCCCAACCAAAAAAAGAAGAGAATAAAGCATGCCTGCTAGCTTATGTAGCACCCAATAATCTTAAGGTAGCTTAATCAAGATTGAAGTCCTTGAAGGGTTCTCTTTAGAAAACAGAAGGTCCATAAAATCATGTCTGATGGATGAACTGGACTTGTAATTCATACAACTGACACTTCTTTGTTGGAAAAAAAAAAACACCCATTCTTTAAATATTAGGCTTCCTCGATTTAATTTTCTTTTATGTACAGCATTAACTTTAAATTATTAAGCTGAATAGTAACAATAATAAGGTTTTTTTTAAAGTAAGAAAGATTAAACTGAGACAATGACAAGGACTGATTATTTTACTGATGCTATCATTAGCCAAAAAGAAAATCTACTATCAATGTTTTATGCTTAGGATAGTGTAGCACAAAATCTTTCAAAATAGAGATTATAATTTGTAAATTACATAGTCATATATCAGAAGGTGAAGACATGTAATCGAATATACACGTACTAAAATGGTATCTGCAGCAAGACTAGATGTTATAGATGCTGCAAACATTAAATAAAAAGAATGCTGAGTAAAAACTATTCACCCTTCAAAAACCTGGATAGTTAGGTACATGACAAGAGGCAACTTATTTGTAAAGCAGATAGCTAATACTGCAGAATACCAGTATTGGCCTTCATGACTGATTTTTAAATGCATGAAATAAGCTGGATTAAAGTTTTTTAATTTAATCTTAGAACTGACAAGATTTAAAACCAAAACAAAATAAAATTTATATTCCACTATCTGAGCTATGTATGTAAAAAAAAGCCTAAACCTATATCCACAAAGTGAAAATATAGTTAAGAATTAAGTTGTCGTTGTTGGTTGCTCATTGAGCTGGAGCTGACAGCTAAATCTCTGCAAAAACAGAAATGGGGAAGAACTTCTCAAGAACATACAGAAGGAAGGAGGGGTGATTAATGAGACTGCTGGAGAACCAAACAAGGACAGCCATGGAGGTCAACAAAGGGCAGGATTTCTAGGCAAACACTGTAAATCAGACATGTAACCAGCTAAGAAAGTTGAGGATAAGGCACTCCTGAACGTTAACTAAGTTATTAGAAGTTTTTGCCAAAGTGACTTCATTCCCCGTACTCAGTCCACAATGACACCTAGTGGCCCTGTGCTTTTCTCACAGTTAGTAAATACCATTTAGCTGAGTAGAAGGGGAAAAGTGAAGTTTTGCAAATTTTGCAACATAAGAACTAGTATTTCTTATGATTACTTTCTTGCACATAATTCCTTTGTTAAACAGACGCAGAGGGTTTGTTTTTGTTTTTGTTTTGTTTTTTTAATTTAAATTCTAGACATTAAATGCATTTAAGCTTTTACTTTCTGGTAATTACTGTTCCTAAAAAGTGTCAGCAGGTTTTGACAAGGCAAAAAAAGCCCCAAACATCTACCTCTTATTTTTATTTCTTATGGATATCAAAAAGCCAAACAAATAGTTTTCTAACAACTGCAGTTGTATTACACACAATTCCAATTATGTATTTGCTCCCTTGCCATGAAAGTATGATTTCTCTACCAAAAACCACCTGTCAGCGAGACGCTGCTCATGGGTAGGAAACTGTGTAACCCAGATTTCTATGGAATTGTCGTTAAGTATTTTATTTCTTATTGTGTTAAAGCATTTCCTCTGTTTACATCCAAGAAAAAACAATCACAAAAAAAGATATTTAATTCAAGTGCTGAGTCTCAAGTCTAAGAATTTTCTACACTACACATATATCCCTCATGTTAGATGCTGGTGTAAAACACAAAACTACCCTGGATTTAACACGAGCACAGAAGTTATGGACAAGCAAGGAACGTAAGTAAACTTTTTCTATGATCTGGCTAAGTACAAATAACCATCTTTAAGTCACAACCATCTAAGAAAGATTATAATGTAGTTGTGAGGGTTCTCCATAGCTCACTAATGTAATGGAATATAACCACAATGTGTTTTATTATGTAGTAAATAACTAATGAAATCTAATCGAATTATATCTAATTCTATAACCTCATAAATTTTAACAAATCAGGGGTTTGGTGTCAATGTGATAAATACATCACCATACAACCAGGAATTACTGGTGACTTCAGTTTAGGCTGCACATACAATAACATTTTGAAAAGCTGCAGTGAATTCAGTGCTGTGGAGAAGATAAAGTACTTGAGTTGAACGTGTCCGGCTGGCTGTTGCCAATTTTTTATGCAATTCCTCTACGTCACCATAGGCAAGCAATATTAGAATTACATATTCCTCATCTTATGTGAAGAGATGTAGATGGACTACCTACTTAAATTTTTGGATTCTTATCAAGGGTAAAAATGAAAACAATATATAAATAACTGAATAAGACTATTGAGTATTACTTAATATTTATATTATTTACCAAGTTAATATATTAAGAAATCTGTTTAGCCCACCCCTATAGTTAACATCTTAAGAAATTAAAAGGTTTCCAGCTATTTTAATGGATAAAGGAGACTGAAAAAGTTGTACCTGCTCTTCTTGCAAGTAGTCTTGATGAGGATTAACAGGGGAAAACCACATTTTAAAACTCTGCTGTTAGAACTTTTGTGTTAAAACTTGATAGTCAATTTAACTGTTTCCTAACTTAACTGTGCTTACTACTTGACCCACTATTTGAATTATGTAAAAAACCCCATTGCTCATTTAGCTACTAAGAGATCTTTTGAAATACGGACAGCATTTTTTGAAAGTGAAACTAAGAAGGCAGCAGGCAGACATTTGTTGAAAAGAAAACATGCTTGGGCATGCTTAACATAGCTGTCACACCTAAATTTAAAGGGTCTCAGAAGAGACGACCAGGAAATTTCTGTTATTATTTGCCTCAGTTATCCTCCTCTAGCTCACAGGAGAGGAAGCAAAAAAAAAAAAAAAGAAAATCCTGTATTTGGTTGAGAAGACAATCAAAATGGATGTCAACACTAAGACATTGGTGACTCTGGCAGAGAGCTAACAAAGAAGAAAATATCCAAAAAAGTAACCTCTACACGAAAAAAACATAAAATATCCATTGAGTATTTTGGGAAAGCTCTACATTCAGTGCAAAAACTCCAAATGGAATTACAAACTCAACTCCAGTTCCTGCATTGTGTGAAGTCTTCTGTGTCAGCCTGAAGTTCACACTGGGGTGCTGGCACATCACTAGTAACAGGGGTACTCAACGCCAGCACCGTATAATGAACATACACCTAAAGTACAGCTTCTACAGAATGCCTCTGCTTAGTTACCAGAAAACAACTATTGGTACATTCTAACAGAGAACACAAGTTTATCTTTGGAGACATTTCTAAGCAATAGTTAACTGACAGCTGTGGCAAATAATGAGAAACCTTGCTTGACACCAGTGATTAAAACAAAAGGGCAAGAACCATTCTCTTTGAAAGCCATTTCCTCTAGTGAAAAATACGAGGAATAACTTCAAGGAACCTGGAAGTTGGAGATTCTGCCTTCCTTTGCATAGCCAAACTCTCCAGGAGGTGAATTATTACAGTGCCATGATATTTAAGGTACTTTCTAAAGTTAAATTTCTATTGTGCATAAGAACAAAAACTTTAAAGTAAATTGTAAAAGCCTTCAAAAATCAGTGCAAGAATTGCTCATAATAAGATTAACCATTTGAAATCAACAACTCAGCTGAGGAGACTATGAGAGGGTCAGCATAAGCACAGGGTGAAGCAGCAGTGCAAGACAGAGACAAGAGCGCCTGGACTTCTTGTGCCTGGTGTGGTCAAGCCCATGCGGGTGCAACGGGTGGACGCCCATACAGATGTCTGATAAACTGACAGAAGCAGTGACATTGTCAGCATGACCTATCACTATTTTAATGTTAGGATGCATCCAAGCTAAGGGCCTATCTGTTTTGAGTTCAGTGCATTTCAGTAGACATTACACTGGCATCCTAGGAGCATTTTAGGAATGCTGTACATTTAATGTACGACAACTGTTATAGGCAGAATTAATCCAATTTCAGTTTCTATGGTGCATGCACACTCTTCTGTATTTGTGTTAGACTAAAATTCTCCCTAAGACTAGCACATCTCGAACAACGCAGGCAGCTTACTCAGTCACACTCCATTGCAATGTATGTAACTTCCTACAGCAAATTTGTGAAGGCCAAGAATTTCACCTCCCATATAGCCCTCAAAAGGTGGGACAATAAAATGCCTAAACTCTCTATTACCTCCTTTCTTAGAACTAGCACTCCTATTATCTCTTAAAATTTTACATTCACTTCTTAAAACAGCTGATCCTCTCAGAACAGAAACTTTTAATCTGAGTTTATCCAATGTTTTCCTGCATATAAAGATTAGAATTTTAAGACAGATTATCAAACTGCTTGATAAAGGAAAGTTTTGACCTACTCATTAAGCTGCCTTTCTGTAACCCTTACCACTAGTCTTGAAACAGGATACTACTTTTCACTTTTGCAGATAACTCCTGTTTGTTGCTCTTGGCAGACAGTAGCATCACGTTCCAGCAACTTTCCTTTAGACTGAGTCTATGGACTAAGGCACTAATTCCAAAGTGACAACTAGACAGACTGTAGTAGCTAGGGATATTTTATTTCTTATTACTCCAAATACTGGTAGCAAAAGAATTCTGAAATTAAGCTGTCATCTTGTATTGATACAGATCCACAGATAGACAGATTTACATATAGCTATAAGGGGGTAAATCCAAGGGTTCAAACTTTGGAAAACTTTTTGAGAGTAAAATATCCAGGCTATTAGAGGAGATGCTCCCTATTTGCAATAGGTTTCCTTTGTACAACTTGAAGATGTAAGAAGGCTCTCCTCCTGCCAAGCATCTCAAAGGTAGAGAAAATGTAAACAAAAAGAAAAGCTTGTATAAAGGATTTGTCTAATTTACCACTATTGACAAAATGTGTGATTTTTAATGCCTGGATTTAATTGATAAAGTGTGTTGGATGTGCCACAAAGGATTGAAAATATTTCTTGTGTTCTACTTCCAACAGTTGAAGTGGAAATCTGAAACAAATAGGATGTCCTGCTCTCTAAGATAATGCCTCATTAAGTTTCTCAGCCATATGTTAAAACATGGAAGGTTTTTCCAATATATATCATTGCATCTTGTAGGTAGTATTTTCTCTAAAATTATTCCTCATGAGAAAAACAATGTAAATTTCAATTCAGTTAGTGCTACATTACTCCACTCTTGAATTTGACTTGTGGTGAAGAGCTTTGCTATCAAAAACCAAAATACAGCAACTGCACCAGAAAATTCCCCTAAAAAAAAACCACCCAGACTACCCTGTACTCCCCCCCACAGAGTGCAGTACATTTCCATCTACTGGATTCCAAGCTACAAAATTATTTTGTTCCAGTACATGCTTTACTGTGCTTCAAAAGTGTTCTTGATGTGTGGGTTGTAACACTCGGAGGTTAATCTGAGTTGTTAGGTTGTATAGGATCATGCTAATCTATCCCAAGGTTTTCAGCACTTCATTTTAAAGCTTCAGATTAAGACACCAGAAATTGCAACTACCCAAAATCCTGGAAAATTGTTTTTACCTACTTGCTGCTGTAATTATTCTGTGGAACGCTAACAAAGTAGATCTGCAAATGTTGGATTAACAGTTTAGTTGACAAAATTCATTGTGTTGCAAGACACTGTCTTCAAAAGTTACTTTTTACTAATTTTCAGGGATGAGAAGAGGAGGCAGTAATTACTAAGCAAACATTTTTCTCTCTAGGTTCTCCAGAAACAACTTAGTCACTACGCAGGGAAGTTTTCACAACCAAAGAAAAGAGTACTGTTTGTTTCTTCATGGAGAGCTTTAAGGTTGCTGTCAGTAATCTTTAAATGTCAAAGTCTTTTTGCTAGCCCTGTCTCATCTCATACCAGAATTTTAAAATGGAATCTGAAGGCTCTATTCTGAAACTCCATCATTCCAGTTCCAGTTGTATCAGACTGAACTATAACTGTGCACAGCACAAATTACCAACAGCTACAGTTTATCACCAACTGAGGCTGGATAACATCAGTATTGGGATTAGTGCATTATACCATTATGACATTAGTTTCACTGTAATGGCAGCATACTTTTGATAACATACCGGCTTTTTAAACACTCATAAAAGGAAGTTTTGTTCAAGAGTCCAAAATCTTTGAATGGCAGACAGGTATCAGCAGGCTACTCTGTAATCCTGAGCGTAACATCTTTTACAGCACAATTACAATAATCTTATATCTTCTTAATAGTCAATATGTATATTCAATTTACATACTAAATTAACTGATTAAATGAATTATGGTTAAGGAATAATTAATACAGGATTAAGGAAACAATTATGTGATATGCAAATGTGGACAGTGGTCAGAACATTGTTTCGTTTAACTTTGTCAAGCATCACAAGATTAACGGTGATATGCAAGTATAAAAAAAGATTTCATGTAAACATATTAGATTTTATATTGAAATGGTTTCAGCATGAATGTTTGTTCCCAAAAAAGGGCTATTTGAGTTATTAGGAAAATTTATACCATACTGAACTGCAAAACAATAGGGTTTTCTTTACATGCAGCAGGAGATCAAACTGCTTGTTCTTTAAGCACTGAACTGATGCAATCACTTGTGTTGTAGACAGCATATCCAGAATGCTGAGAAAACAGTACTTGCAGTTATAACAGGCACCTCTTACCCAAATTTTTGTGGAGGATTATAGTAGCCATAGGCAAAATCTGTTGTTGCTTGATTTTCTTCAGTAGGACAATCTCGATAAATCCAAACTATAACCCTATTTCTTTTTTTTTTTTCCTTAACATTTTAATATGGAAGGCTAGACAGAACTGACCTGGCATAAGGCAATCTTCTCTTAATAACAGTAAAGTTTAGAATTTTTCATCTTATTTTATTGAGCACAGCTATATTTCAATTTCTTTCAAATGGGGAAACATTTGTCCCAGAGCAAGGGAAATTTAGATTGGAGATTTTGCAAATATTTCCTCAGACAGCTACAGGAGTTGAAGATACAGTGCGCACAACTTTGTAGCATCATCAGCATAAGGAAGAGCAATAGCTTATGCAGCCAGCAGAATAAAACCAGTTGCACCATGGATTTGCTTGAAGGAGAGAAATCACATTAGAACATTTAGAATGTTTACTATAAATCTATTTTTCTAAAGAGTTTGAAAAGATAGAAAATCCAAGACTAATTTTAGGAAATTCTAATTACTGTTTTACTTCCTTGGTCTGCTATGCTAACCCACTTCTGAACACTGACATTAGAACTAGCACTAACACTAAATTACTACAAATAAGGTTCAGGTGCTTTTCTGATGTAGCTGCAATTCTATACATGTTCGTTTGACAGAACTTGTAACTGCTGCAAAAGTCAGCAGGGAGTAAAATTAGAGGAAGAGTAGCAGTGAATATCAGCATGTCATATCACTTGATAAGTGCTAGCTTAGAAGGTGTATAATTCTTAGTTTCTGCATCTGACACTAGTAGCCTCACAGAATTATTTTTCCTGGATATTCTGTGTAATCAGTTTCTTGATAACATAAAAAGTCTCCCAAACTGCATTTTTATCTTATATAAGCCACTAGGCAGCAATGTGAGACAACTCTTTCCATTTCTCTGTATGCTACTTGCACTGTTTTCAACACCTCTCCCACTTTTACTTTTCTTATATCAGACTAGCATGACTTTGCTTTTGCTTTTTTTTTTTACCTTATCAAAATGATAGCTCTTACTTTTTAAGCAGGAGTACAGTAAGGAATAGCAAAAATAAGTGCTAAATCTGTTTAATTTTCCACAATGGTAATTTCAATTTGATTTTATTTTGACAGTGTGCCCATGCTCCCTTCTTCATGTAAAGTTTTGATTATGAATTCTAATTTGACATACACGGGCCTTGGAAGCCATGTACATAGATAACCAATATTCCTGTAACCTTATTATTCTTCTGGAAAAGTGGCTGTAATACAGCTCTTGCTGTAAGCCACAATGGGGTTTGTTTGTTTTTGTTTTCGGGTGGTTTTTTTTTTCCAATTCCATGTTACTGCTGCAATTACTTAATGCTTGCAATCATATCTCATTCTACCCTTCAATTTTACCAGATGGCAAATATACAGGAGGGGAAAAAGTATCAAACACTCAACTTTGTGCTCTGCCTTCCAAGAAAAGTGTTATAAACTAAGTGGGAAATCAAGAAAGTCAAATAATAAACACACAAACAAATATATAAGGCCACTACTGTCCAAAGATGAGGAAAAATTTAGAATTATCCTGTTATACAACATTCAGTTATTTGCACAAAACTACTACTCTGCATTCTGGAAATAATTTAAAAGTAGCCTTTGTCAAGCTGTTTGCACATCTGTCTAATTTTAGAAGCTTTCTTAAGGACATTCTTGTATTTAATACAAGAATACAAATTGAGTGCAAATCTAGAGTCACTTTGGAATCTAAGACAGTTATTGTCAAACTCAACCTACAATGTTTGACTTAAGATTATTGGTATGTTCTAATTAAACTATTTAATTGATCTCTCTCAATCACACGCTGCCCCTAGAGAATTGCTTTTCTCCACTTACCATATTTCCCTATTTTTCTGAAGAAAGCTTTATAAACATTGGTTACAATGCCATGTTGCAATTTGCAAAATAAAAGTCATATGAATTGCCAATGTAAGTTTTCTGGTAATGTAAGAGAATCCATTTTGAAACTGCACAGATACATTACCATATCTTATGCTGCTCTGTATTCACTTCAGCATAAAGCATAATATTTAAACAGTGAAATTGATTCTGTACCCTACGAATCAGTGAGAGGCTTCTATTTTTACATAATATTTTATTCAAAGAATCTGTTTTTACTTAATTATATTATCACACTTGGTTTCATTCTTCCTACCACTTCAGCTCAGCTGTCCTTGACCTTTCTAGAACAAATCTCTCTTCACCACCAATGCTGGCAGCCTAGACCTCCATTTATAATCCCAGTAGAGCTTTTCAGCTTGTGCTCCACTCAGTGCTTGAGATCAAATGTTGGTGTGCCTCATTAGGAAAGCAGACCTCAACAATTGTGAACTTCTGGCTTATCTCAAAGTCAGAAGAAAATCTGCTCTCCCTCATTTCCTCTCCAGTACACTAAAAGAGTGACTCCTACATTATTTCCACAAAGCAGCAGGTGAAAATCTTGACTGAACTTCCTTTCTGGCAACATAATCTTGCCATAGGATAAGACTATGTTACAAAATGCCATTCCAATCAGGTACAAAAATACATACATATAAAATACCTGTAGCTGTTCACACTTTCTTAAGTTTACATGAGAATATTTTAATTAAGTCTATAAAATACAGTTAAGTGAAATACTACTGTAATTAGTACAAAACTTACTCAAAACAGTTTCAGTTTTCTTGAAAGAAAGCAGCTTCTAAAGCAAATTGAGATCAACTCACAGAGGTCTGCTGCCATGATAGTCTTTTAATACAAAATTCAAAGTCTCGTGCCATTTATTACTATTTCTACAATATTCATTTGCAAAGCTGTGAATGGGAGTTCACAGAAACTCTACTTTCCTCTTAAAAAGTTTGTATTGACTATACTTCTCTTACCTTGAAAGACTGCAAAAGCCAGTTTCAGCAGGTGTTAATGGTTGCTGTCCACAGCCAGTTTGTTGTGCTCCCCAAACATGCCTACCCTGCAATGCCCAGAACTGACATTCCTTCAAGTGCTCCCCATTTATTTAAGAATTCCTTAGAGGCAAACCAGCCAGGATAAAGAGCCTGAGATTTTTTTTCCAGCCTCCAGGCTAACCTGTTCAGAGGAGTCACTACTGAAAAACAGCAAACACACTTACCTTCTGAGTTTTGCCCAGCCCGGTCAGAGCATAGAACCCACACAAGTTTTCTGCATATATCCACTGATGTTCCAAGTGAGTCTTTCGAGAAAAGCTAAGTAATTTTATTTGTTGTTCTTTACAGATATACAAGTTACTGAAGCTGGGGCATTAGGTGTGGAAGACAGAAAAATAGCAGCAAGATGCCAGATTTTACCACAGTGCTTAGCATACTCTTTTTTAATAAGTGACAAGAAGCATTTTTTCCTGTTGAAGTTTCAGGCTGTGGCAAGCTCTTTAAAAACACACTGGACAGTTGTCTATTCCTAAAGTACTAAAAGCATATAGCAATTTATTAAAAACATGAAATATGCAGTGTTAGAACTTAAGGATCACAAAAATGACAAACTCCTCCTGTTAAGTGTTGGCAACATCCCATTGTAACCAAAACCATTTTTAAACAAGATTTTTTTCAGCTAGCTAGTTCAGGCACAGAATTTGTAATACCTCTAGAATTACTCAATTAGTCTTACATATTCTGGTTTTCCACAGGTGTTTTTTTGTAGTGTTACTCACAGAAGTTATCAGTAGTTTGACTGTATATTTTCAGTATGGTATCACGAGAAGTACCTGTACCATGCCCTATCCAACTTTGACAAAATTCAGTCCCAAGTTTTATCCTAAAAGGCACCAAAACCTACTATGTCAGAAAAAGACTGCAAATAGAGGGTTAAGTGGAGAGAGGCAGCCTAAAAAAGAAAGCAGTCTTTTAAAAAGCAAATATTTTCCACTGAGTAATGCTTAATATGCTAGCAAGATATAATCAAGTACCTAAAGGTTTTGTTACTACATGTGTAGGACATGTTCTCTTAGAACTTCTTTAGTACTAACTAGTGACTATTCTGTCACACACCAAAACCAGTGTTTGATAATCCTTTATTAATATTTTTGCCCAAAATATATAATACTAGTGAAATGTTTTAATTACACCTTATTGACACAGTCAAAACCAAAAATAAGTTATTTTAAATAAAAAATTACTCTGCCTCGATATCAAGTAAAACTTAGTTTAGATATAATAAGAGCAAAAGCTAAATAAACCTGTTACTTATCCTTTCAATTTTAAATAATTTAATTTGAAAAACATTAGGGGGGAAAAAGGGCAATCCTTGTGATAGCAGTTCACAGCCTTACCCTTCTGACATGGTATCATTTACTTCTAACTGTAATTTTTAATATTTGGTTTTTGAAGTTCTGCTGTCATTACGTGGAAAATATTGCTACATTTCCCAACTGGAAAGTACTCAGTTTTGAATCACCAAATCAGTAGATTTCCCTTTAAAAAGGCACAAAACCTTATGTGCAAAGAGAAAGGATCTTGCCTCACCAGAAAGACTGAAGGAACACAGAAAATCTCAGTACCATTTCCTCTGTTGTTCATGATAATATGTTACCCACAAAGAGTCTAGTGGAATGAACAAAAAAATTAATGGTGGGAACCATTGTTTTATGCCTTAATATTGGTTACACCTGCCCCGTATTTCCCACTGTACAGGTGTAAAGCATGAAACTCAAGCTTTTAGGAAACAGTATGCTCTCCTCGTTGATAACTTCCTGGGAAACAATTAATGGCAGAATAAAATAAATCACATTCCGGGGAAAAAAAAAAAAAATCCTAAAAAAGCTTAGCACTACTTCCCTTCCAAATTTACCCTTCCCCTCCTCCCACTGGTAAAAGGGCATGCTCTTTAACAGTAAGCTTTAGAGATCTCTGCACCATAATTTCTGCCTAGCTTTATTTCCAACTCTGCATTCCTACCCTTTTAGAAATTGATAAAATGATACTCAAGAACAACTGCATAGACAAAGAGTGTATTTACTACAGTAGTTTTGTTGGAGGTACTTCTCACTCCATCTTGAAACAGAAAACACACGAATAAAGTGTTGGAGGGAATAATTAATTGGCATGGAGACTTCAAAACAGATATATATTCTTTTTGTGGGTGTAGCTGTAAAAAAAAGACTGCACAAAAAGGCTTGAGGAAGTGAAGCAAGCACAGCGATCTAGAATTTTTTTTTTTTTTTTTTTTAGGGGGGAACTGGAAGCTCCTTTGACAAAAACAGGCCTAAAATAAACTCTATTGAAAAATTTCAGACCTTGGGAGTCTCCCACTGTTCTCTAATTTTCTAGGCCATGACACTTCAGAGTAGATTTGGGACCTGTTAGTAACAGTAGTGAAATAATTACAGGTAATTGCAGATATAGTTTAATTATAGAATATTTAAATACTTCCATCAAGTACTTTAATTCCATTTACATTTTAAGTAATTGTTTAGCACATAGCAAAATCCTCCATTATTATTTAAAAATTAGAAAAAATTAGTGTGGTTCTCTTCAGCCTGTCTTTTGAACAGCAAACGTATGTCAGCAAGCCTTACAATTTTAAGGTCAAACAGGAATATAAATATCATATTGACAAATTTTGTGATCATTTTTACAGTATGGATTGTAAACTGTAGCTTTTAAAAACATAACTTGAATTGGCTATAAAGCTACCATTCTTTGAGTCCTCTACAGTTGTTAAACAAGTATAAACAAAAAGTACACTTCATGTGTTTTTTCTTGCACTCAATTTTTATGCAGTTGATTTTTATATACATATTTCCCCAGTAAAACCATGTCTATATATGAGAGCCGTAGATAACTTCACAGTAGAATCATTAAGATTTAAGTTCATGTTGATGCACTTTTATCTAAGGTATAAACAAGTTGCCAAATCTCTGCCACGCTTAAGCAGCACAATAATATTGGGGTTTAAGGTTTATTTTACTACGCCAATATTTACGTGCTGCTAGGGCGGAACAAGTATGACACCTCTTCTATTCATCCACATGTCAGGAACACAAATTTGTTAATAGAAAAATTTATATTAGTATCTTCAACTGTTTTTCTTCCTTAAATTTCTAAAGCAGCAAATAATGATTCCCATCTTTATTAGAGCATGCAAATCATGATGTGCTGCTAGAGTACTTTAAGGCCTCAAACACAGGACTTAAAACCTAGACAGTATTTTTTATAAATATAACTGGAAATATAGTTTTACTTAAAATTGGTTTTGTTCGTACACCAACCTGTAAAATTAAGAACCTGTTATGGTCCAGATCAATTCCATGGCTTCGAAGAAGAATACCAACATCTTTGAATGTCTTTTTCCTTCCATTGATGTAGTATACAGAAGAATTATCTCTATAGGCAGTTCTAGACACACAAAAATTGCTGTTAGGAATGACTTCGTAATCATCTCCTTCCTGTTTTGAGGAAAAACAAAGCCAGAAAAACAATTACTATATCACAGGTTTACCTCATACTTCACAATTAAGCACAAAAGTTTATCATGTTCAGGTTTTAAGTCAACTGCACTCTGGGAAATGTGCAGAAGTGGGAACTGTCTTCAAGCTGCATATCTCAAAAAAGAGAGAAAAACCAAAAAAAAAACCCCTTGAGAAGTAACCAAAAAAATACCCCAAATCTTTTAAACTGAATGGCCTTCATATTATGCCTTTCCCACCTCTAATACAAGCTATTGCTTTGAAAATACTGATTTTTTTTCTCTTTACCATTGCTCCAAATCACAAAGGAAAAGGCCTATGTCAAATTTAAAGTGGCTGTGCTACTCTACCCTTTAAATTTTAGATTAGGAAGTCTTGAATGACTTAACAACTGTCTACATTTTAAACTCCTCTTTTATAGTGCTAGGAAAAGGAGTTACTTTTAGCTGAGTAGTTCTAAAGAGAAACTGTAGAAGATAAAAAAGCAAAACATCAAAGATGTGACAAATATGACATCATCAGCTTCAAAGATATTTCAGACTTACCTACAAAGCATCAACTAAAATAAAGCAGGGACTATACTTTAAAAAGTTAAAATTGATGCATGCTTCTTGTAAAGACTTAAACTGGCCTACCACTTTCCCAGATTAACCCCCAAGAGCATAATCAGATTGGTATCTAAGTTTTTTAGATCATAAACTTACCTCCTAGGTGTTAAATACATTAAGTCAAGTGAAAAAAATTAATAATTTTTGAATCTGGTTATTATAAACACAAGCAAAAGGTATGTGTGTATGTATATCAAGTCAAAGGAAAAAAAACTAAAAAAAATCTGTCTTTGAAAACAGTTTCTTCAAAGGCTGTATATACTGCCCCTTTATTAACACAATTCTTGAAATTTCAGTGTACACTTCCCACTATTTTGACTGACCCCAAACTCAACAGTTGATATTTCAGCTAGAATGTGTGCACAAAAATTAAATTTTAATTAAGAGAAATAAAATTCCTTGCACTGTAATTGCAATAAATCAACAAAAATGTCCAGAAATTTTTATCAATACATGAAGAGCCAAGCAAAGTAAATATCTTTTTTATTTTGGCAACACTATTTCATTCAAACAAAATATCAGGTACAAAAAATATTTAATAGTAGGATGCGAGGTCCAGAATTTTCGATGAAAAATCAGTTTTAAAATTGCAGGCATGTTTACAGTATATAAAATGTAAATAGGAAAGTTTCACATTCATTATATATTTTTCTAAATTTAGATAACCTAAAATAGTTTCTAATTGGTTTAAAAGGTTTGCTTCAATTGGTTTTATTTCTTAATATATATAGATACTCATATTATAAATGTAAGAATATATAACATGTCTAAACATAGACTTATGAATTTTAAAGGTCCTATTAATTTCAGGAATAAGTTTTATTTACTTGAGGTAAAATAGATGACAACTCTAAAACGACTTCATCTTAAAATTATTATTACGTATTTCTAAATAGTTGTAAAACAGACATGTACCAGATATTAGTCGTTGAGAAAATAAAAAAAAAGAAACCCTACTAATATTTTAAGAACTCCACTACTCAATAGAGGAGTTTTTTAAGCTAATTAACTTTGAATTGATGTTTTACATCCCAAAGGTAGACTAATCATGCTATTGAGTTTTCCACAGCTCAAACTAAAATAACCAAATATTGAAAGTTTTAAAATCCTTAAAGAAAAAAAATAAAAGGTCTCTGCTGTTCTGAATAGAAGCATACATACCTTGTCAATGATCTTTTGGAAGTGGATTTCCACAGAACAACTCTGGATGTCTGTATGTTCGTCAGAATTATGGATCAGCACAGAGAGTTTTTTGGATCTGATTTTTTGTGCTCGATACCCAAACACAAAAAGCATTGAATCAATGACATTGGATTTTCCACTGCCATTTGGCCCAATAATACATGAAAAACGCTGCATAATAGAAGGAAAAAAGTGATATTCAAAGGGAAATAGATCCTGGCCAGCGTACATCACCCATTTAATTTGTGAACAGTTTAAAACACAATTATTTCTAGTACATGAAACTGCAGACTGTTTGATGGCTTAGTTTTTACTGTCAAAGGTAAAGCACTACAACTTATTTAAGAAAAAAAACCACACCTCAGCTCAGCTTTCTAAATTTTAACTTGTTAACTCAAAGTGATACTGCATTTAGCAGGCATGTTCGCAAGCAAAGTTTCATGATTAGCCACGTAAGTCTCTTGTGGGCACTAAAAAATATTCTTATTCTTCAAACACACCCCTAAAAGTTCTCAAGTAAACGAAATACATAGGAAAGTGTGCCTTTTAAAGGTTTAGAGATTCATTAAAATTGTAGAGTACCAGAAAGTTACACTTAACTGTTTTCTCTACTGTCCAATAATGAAAATTCAGAATATCACTATTTAAGTAACTAAAACTTAAGTCTTTTCCAAGTTATTTTGAGGTAAGCTTACATGAAAATACAGGAAGGAATACTAACACACAGCGAAGTCTTACCTTCATTTAAAAACGCTTAAGGTAAAAGAAAGATACCTTATGAAAAGGTCCCAAAGTTTGCTCCCCTGCATAGGATTTGAAGTTCTGGTTTACAATATGAGTTATCATGAGACGAGGAGCACCAGCTTCATTGGTCATTGCTGGAGGTGGGGGAGGAGAGATGCTACCCAAAATCTCTTCTAAACTTCGATTATCAAGCACCTCATCTGAGACTGCTAAAAACCATCCAAAATAAACAGAAAGAAAAAAAGACTATAAGCTCTCAGTGACTAGACACCTTTTAAAGTGTTCAACTGGAAAAGCAAACATCATTTCTATATGAACCAAACCTGTACTTTTGCCTGCAATTATTAAAATGAGCTAAGTGGAATTAAAATTCTTCTTTCCATGAACTGAATCTTTAAAAAGAGATACTTAAGATGTCCCATCGATTCACTAGTGGGCTTGTTCTTTCATTATGTAATTCTTATTCTAACACACTTCAAGAGGCACTCTGCAATTACAATAGCTACAACGGTCACAATAAGCCTACAAATCCGAAACAGGCAAAGTCTTTCTAATTAATAAGTGCAAAGCCACATTTCAAGCGTGCTCACAAGTCACTCTGCAAGATTTGGGGATCGCTGCACAATGCTCTGAAAGCTGTAATGACAGCACAGCTACTCTGCAAAGACAGGAAGTTTGTTACGAAAACAAACTGGCCCCCTGGATATCAGCTAGTTATAAGCAAAGCAGCTTTTCAACAGTTACTAGCAACTTTTCTTCAAATAGACAGTAGTTTTTACCACCATTTTCAACATATTAATCTGTTTGTCAAATACCTTGCTTTAATAATAGCATATCTGGCTACCTAAAGAGACACACACTGCTGTTTTCCCAGACATTTACAGCAAAAAAAAATAAAAAAAATCAAGAAAATACATTGCTTCATGAAAAAAAGTCAGATCATTTTAAGAGTTAAGTAAATAAACTTGACATTTATTCCATTCCAAGAAATCCCATACCATTGGCGGCATATAAATTTGAAAAATCCTACTGTTGTACCACAATCTCAAGTACAATGTTACAGATCAGGAATATGAAACAGTCTTTATCAGGAGAAAGTCTACAAATTGCTTTTGCACTTGTACTAAATCACTGGTCCAAACACGTTAACTCTTTGCAAGCCCTCCTTACAATTTGAAAAGCAGTTTTAAAATCAGGAGTCAAACCTTTCAATATTCCTTTCTAGAAGGGAAAAGACCAGATCCTGTCTGGAACAGTTGGTAAATACAACTGAACGTTGTTGCTAAACAGGCACTATCATCAAGTTCACACATCATCAGAACCACAATATTGAGACCTACCTTGTGCAGGTACTTCACCAAGCTGTCTGTCACCTTCATTTTCCACTTCCATGTCATTGGTGGGCTCCTCTAAGGGCTCTCTGCCTTTCTGACGGGCTGCTGTAGAGGTTTTGGTGCTCTTGCTTGGCATGATTTCTGTTGGCTGTTCCCCTTCCATTCCAAGCAATCAAACTACTGAAGGGATTTATCTCCTTTGCTAACATAAACAAGAAAGCCCCGTGATCTAAGCATTGAACTACAATCCCCTAAGGAATATACCTACATGTTTGCCGAGATGTTCGACTAATTTAGAAACTAAAGACGAGAGGTATTTTGAGGACAAAAATACAAATTTGAAACACAATCTCAAGCTTAGCCTCATAATGATATATTTTAAGATATATCACCCCCCAAAACAATGGGCTGACCCTTATCTGTTGAAACTGCATGAGTCTACCTACTGAAAACTCATACAGCCACAGTTAATGCAGTTACTATGCTAAGAGAAAGCAACCGTGATGCTGGGGGCAAAAGAGTTAAAGACACATTTGCAATAACAAACTGAGTAGCCATATGTTTTCTGGAAGCACTCTTTACATACACATTTCAGACCTGACGCACATTTTACTTTCAACAGTCCACACTGACTATATATTTTATACAGATAGACAGATAAACAAAAAGACCTGCATAATTATAGCAATGACTTGACTCTTAAACAGTTTATATCAACACGCTCATTTTGCAAAATATAACATAACCACTACTGCCAGCATTCAACATCTAACAGAGTAAGCAAAACAAAATACCTTCATCTAGCTGTGATGTTAAAGTTAACTGATCAATAACGGAACATTACAAAAGTCCATCAGCTGGCACTCAAGCACAGCTCCCAAAAAGTATAAATAGAAAGCAACCGATGAGAAGAAAGACGACTGCAGGAGCTAAACTCTCTCCAATTTGGAGTTTAAATCGCAGCAAGTGGCGAAGTTAGTTCGCAGAAAAACAGACATGAGAAAGTTTACTTTTCACAAGATAAAAAACTGACGTGGTTAGAAAGTCATCTTACAATTGGTGCCAATCATTTGACGTTTTCAGACCTACCCCCAACCCACACTCTCATGAGAGTCCTTCATTTGGGACAATGGGGGAGGGGGGAAATGAGAGAAAGAACTCGTTTTAAGGCAATTTGAGTCTATGCCCCTGTTAATAAGTGTTCCGCAATGGCTGTCTCAGACAATTACAGCCTCTCAGAGTACCAGATTTTTTTTTCTTTTCCAAAACTGTTCCACTCCAACAGAATTGTGCAATATAGACCTACTTACCTTACCAACCCTTCCCCCCCAGACACTTCAACAGAATGAACAAGCATAACTACTTGACCTCGGCTTTTAAATCGCGATAAATCAGCTGCCACATATTCCCTAACAAATTTAACAAATTCGTGCCCAGCCCCTCCCCCGAGTCAGCTCAAAGGTGTTTGTTAAAAGCACCTCTCGACGATCTCCTGCCAAACGCCGTTTTTGTTATGGGGATGGTGAAAAAGAGTCAGAGACGGACAAAAAGTTTTCCTTACTAACAGCCGATTAAATTTGATAGCGATAACCCACGTCAGTGAAAAAAATTGAGGTTTTTTTTAATCCATCCATTAATCGAAGGAGTCCAACTGCACCCTTGTGACGGTCTTTCCAAATCGTTACGGACTTTCTTAGGATTTCTCTTTCATTCTTTAAGCATAAAAGGAGCAGGCAGAGCTAGTTATAGAAGAGCCCGTGCTTTGTCAGCAGGTTAAAATCAGGCCGCTGTACTACCGAAACCCATTCCTGTACTTCCCTGTCCTAGCTGGGTCTCTGATTCACGGTCCCCAGAGGTCCATAAGGGCACAGCGGGAAACCTGCTTTCTCCCTGGGGCTGCAAAGGATCCTCTCTCATCCCCCCTCCTCAAACCCATCTGCCGACACCATCCAGGAATGGACACAGCGGGTTCCGTGCCCCACCGACGCGGGGAACGAGCAGACCCCTCGGGAAGGGCCCTCAGCGGGGGAAGCCCCCGCCCGGGCCCGGAGAGAGGAGCTGCCGCCGCCTTTCGCTCCCTCAGGGTGGGGAGGAAAGAAAAAGAACAAGGCGC
>NW_010102690.1:0-26341 GCF_000699245.1 Pterocles gutturalis
TCCCTTCCCTGCTTCCCTGCTCTCCCCCGGGGTTTATCTGGCGATCTATCCCCCTCCCTCTAAAGGTGAAGGCAATTTACCAAGTACAAAAAGAGTCGGGGGAGGGAGAGGGAGCAGTCTGATCCCTCTCTCTGAAGTTGCTCTGAAAAGGGCTGTTTCATTTCTTGCCCTCTCTCTTTCACATTCCTGCAAGATTACCAGCCAGAAATAGCCTACGGCCCCCCACCCCCCAAAAAGAAAAAAAGAAAGAGAAAAGGAAAAAAAAAAAAAGAAAAAAAGAAAAATAATTACTCAAGATTGTAATTACCAGTTAGGTTTTATTTTAAGACAGCAACGAAAAACTGTGAAGAGCGAAGTGTCACAGAAAGCACAGCCTGGGTGGATTGGAAAGGAAACTCCTTCGGATTTCACGAACAGTGCAAGGATGTCATTGCCAGATTTCTAGGTAGCTCTAGCTCGGCAGCCCTCGCAACCTGCAGCAGTATTATACGCAAACGTTGTGCTGGAACAGGCGTTTAATGTAAGATTTTTGTTTCTTTCCCACCTTTGGTCTCAGCTGTGGCTTCACCTGAGGAAGGTGCACTTCGAAGCATGCCTAGCCCTTTCTTAGTGGAACTATTATGTTTGTAGTTTCAGGCTGTTCCCCACTGATTTCTAGAATTGTTGGCTTATCTGGTTTCACAGACCTACAAACTAGTGGAAAAAAAAAAAAAAAAAAGAGAAGAGAATAATAATATAAAATGCTAATAAAAAGACTCGACCCGGAGCAATAATTTAAAATGCACATTTTGCTTTGGATGCACTGTTGTTCATATAAAAGTTGTAAATATTTGTTTATTTAAACAGACTGAAAAGTGCAAAATGGAGATGAACAACATGCATTTCTTTTTTTTTTTTAATGTACAAAACATTATATGCACTTGAAATGTTATAATTTCTAATATTTTTAAAAGTTTATATTTGAGTTGTACAGAATTAAGCATTAATCAAATATTTCATCCTTACTTAACATTATCATTTCCTTAAGATATTATTACAAGATTTAAATTCTGTGCTAATAATGGAGAGAAGAACTTTTTTTTTTACTGTCTACCTCACTATAATGCAAGTATTTACAACTCTGAAGTTATCTGAGGTAAATTAATATTCAGAACATTTTTGCAATACACCTTTACTGGACGATACTACAACTATTACTGTACTATTAAACTTTTTTTTTTTCCAAAAGTCAGCTTGCTTTTATATGTTCTATTATTTGGTTAAGTAATTCTGAGTTCTCAAGTAAGCATTGGCTCCAGTTCTAAAATGCTGCAGAGTTGAGTTGGAGCAAGTGCCACTTTAAGACGTACCTGAAGCCATTCCTCCTATCTGAAGACTTTTTGTACAAGTTCTTTAGATTACTGTAAGTGGGAGAATGCGTTAAGGGGGAAAAAAAGAGCAAACATTTGTAAATCTCATCTGTACTGGGCACATTTATATACACTGTATGATGATGATGAGCAAAAGACAATGAATGTTTTATAAATGATATTTATTTTGATGCAATGGGTAATATATTTATTAAATCTTTCCTGGCTATCTCTTAGATAATCAAGAACTATTCAATGAGTAGCTGTTTGAGTAAGAGAAGGTTCCCTCTCTTCTCTAGCAGCGGTGGGTGCGGAGAAGGTGGTGCAGGCAGTCTGGGGGCTGTGAGCCCCACTCTTGGGTGGGGGGCTGGGGAGGAAGGCTCATCTTATATGCAGAAGGGCTAAAAGAGCTGCTCACCTTGTGGAATGTGTTTGAAAACAGGGTTCTTTTCATGGAAAGTGGATTTTTTTTTTTTTTTTTTTTTTTACCATATCACAAGATCTGATCTCACACGTTTGTCTCTGGCCAACTTTCACCCCCTCAGACTGGTGCTTGAACAAAGGATGGCAGAATCCGGCCCAAGTGTTTGAATAGCAGCAGCTGAGAGACCTGTAGACGAGTCCAGCCTTAGACTTGGTACAACTTCCAGAGGAAAACTTCTTTTTTAGTAATTAATAATGTTTCAAGTTCATGACTAACAGTAGATTTGGAAATAGCAGCTTTAAAAAGAGCTTTACTTTAAAGCTGGGTTCACTGTTTGGAGCTAGCGGTGTTCTGACCAGTGTGACCTCTGCTTACTGCTCCAACTGCACCAGTTCAGTCTTCTGCTATGGATCAAGCTCCTGCTTTCTTTATGAAGGAAAGCAATGGGATGGTGATGTGTGAAAAGGCTGGAATACTCTCTCTGAGGAAAGGTAATCAAGATACATAAGACACTGTCAACTGGAAATTAACACAATGTCAAAATAGGAAATTTTACAAGATTCACAGATGGTGAAGGCTGAATGAACCAGATATTTGGATGTCCAGTGAGTGAATGACCTGTCACGTGTACAGACAATGCTTTGGCTAAAACCCTACACTGAGATTTTCAGTGCCATTTCCTTTCCATGTAAAAACCAATATCGCTTCTATTGCAAGCCCGTACATCACAGGCTTGATGGCAAGCTGAGCTGTCGCTGAGCTGTCCTTTCTGCTCCGCCTCAGACGTGGCTTTGCGGAGCTTCATCAAAGTGCAACTGTGGGAGGCCTAAGAAATGTTTCCTCAAAGGAAGTTCTCAAAGAAGCAACAGAGAAGATTTTGCTGTCTTGGATGTACAGAGTAGAGAGTTTGTACCTTCTCCTACATTAGCTGAATTTTTGGTGACCTCTTTAATGGCCAGGAAAGGTTTGAAAGCCTGCAAAAAGGCAAAAAATAGTCAGAATCTGCAGTATCTGCTTTGGAGATAAACCTTTTGGATTTTGCTTACTAAAAGAGAGGAAATGCTGGCCTTTCTGAGCATGTGCTCTGGATGCTAGAGCTAATATACCATTATCTGAGCCCATTTTGGCACGTCTGCTATTCCTAAAGATGGGATCTCTGCTCATTTCCTTTTTTAGGTCTGCAATATTCTTGTGCACAAAACTGAGAAGGAGCAGTACAGTGATGAGAAGGAGGAGTGAACAGATACAGCAAAGCTGATCAATGGTTTTTCCTTCCTTGCACCTCCCTTCCTCTCTCCCACCCTGCCCCCAAGAACTAACCAGTGAACTGAACAAAAAGTACCAGTAATTATTTTTTCAGCTTTTACCACAAATACTGCAAGCCTTTGTTACAGAGAAATCCAAATATGGAAATCCAGCGGATGCGCAGCTCAGATCTCTTTGTCCTGCCAAAGTAATATGAATTTTCTTTTCCATTTCTCAACTCCCCATGCTCAAAATTATATTTAAAAAGGGGAAATGATTTCTTTTATTATGTTGCTGGCCAGAAGAGGGAGCAGAAGCTATGAAGTAGTGGGAATAGACACCAGCGGACAGAAGACAGCTGAAGTCGGTCTGGCTGATGGTGTGATAACGTATCAGCAGATGTTACACGGTTCATCCATTGCACTGCCTGTGTTGCTCAAACACAAGAAAACCACTGGTTCATCTTTAAAGTATAGATGTGCATCGGAACAGTTTAATGCTGAGTATTTGAATTAAAAAAATAGTGCGAGCTTACTTTGTAAGGATTGTTCCTCCTTTTTGGACTGCAGGCTCCCTCTTACATTGATTTATGGGAGGGGTGTATTTTTGCAAATGTTTTTTTCTGGAAAATGCTGGAAAACCCCCCATGAAGAGTAGATCCAGTCGTCATTATCTCCACATAGATGAGAGGTCAGTCTGTTTACTGAAATGTATAAAATAAGCACATTTGTTCTTTATACCTCAATGTTTAACTCAAATGTTAGCTGAGGGACAGAGCTGATCACATTGTATGAAACATCTTCCTTCATAACCTCTTAGTCTTTGCTTCAGAAGCACATCTGAAGCTTTGAGGAAGTCAAGTGACTGAACTTCACCCTCGTCAGTCATTCAGAGGCCAGGCAGCAGGACAGCAGATTTCAATAGCATGTAATTTGTTCTTTTGCAGGGTGGCCATGTGCTATAAAGGAGTACACTCCCCTAGAGCGTGGTCCTCTTGTCAGCGGTCAGCTATATTATACGATTAGATTTCCAAATATTTGTTCTTGTTTCTTTGCAGTGTCAGACCCGTTGCAAACTGAGGATGTTCCAGCTGTTCATAATTGTGAGGGAGGAAAGTCAACATATTATCCCTGCTACGCTCATCATCTGCCTGTTCCTTGATGGCTGCAGCCTTGAAAAGTACCCCTGTCTTAGTTAATATACATTACTATGTAGTGGATTGTACTGCTGGGAGTTAGAAAGGGTTCTCCCAAGGTTGTAACTGGAGCTAATTTCACACGGCATCAGCCTGACACAGAGTATGGGACCCTATATTTGCCCATGTGCTAGCTTTTTGATGAAACTGGCATTCATTTAAAGTATGTACGCCCTCTCTCTGGAACTGAGAAGTCTGGAATCAGACTGGGGACTTCTATCCCATAAGACCAATTTCCTATTAACAATTTTTTTGTGCCATTTTTTAGGAAGACTCTTAGGAGAAGTTCCATCTTATGTAGCATTGTTTAATCAAAACCATTGTTTTTCAGAACCTGAGAATTTCATTACTAGAGAAGAAAGAGTGAGAAGACTCCTAGGACACCAGTTTTCATCTGGGTGGGCAGGAAAGACCTCAGGTGTATAAGAAAACTGGAGGTCTGGTTGACAACTCATTCCTAGAGTGGAAGTGGGAAATTGCAGGAGGGCCATAGAAGAGCAAAAGGGATAACGCAAGGGCAAACTGCCAAACATCTGAGATGTCTTTACACTAATGCTGAGAGTATGGAGAATAAACAGGAAGAACTGGAAGTCTTGGGACACAACAAAGGCTACAGTTTAATCAGCATCACATAGGCTCAGTGGAATAAATTGCAGCACTTCGATATTAGCAGAGAGAGTATAATTTGTGTAGGAAGGACAGGCAGGAAAAAAGGGAAGGGTATTATCTGGTATATTAGGAATGTATAGAAGGCCAGAAAGAGGGGGGAGACAGAGCTGTTGGAGATAAAATAGGGAGGAACTGTAAAGCTCTACTAATGATTACTTAATGAGGAGGAGGAGGTCGATGTCACATTTTTTGAGCAACTACTGGGAGTGTCCTGAGGATATGAGGTAGTGGTAATCAAGGACTTTATCTAACCAGATATCTGCTGTAAGGAAAAAAATCCCCAACAGCAGAGCACAGACAGTTCCTCAAGTTTTTGGAATGTGTTGCGACAACTTTTTTCAATGAGTGGAGGCAGTTAGGGGAGACAGGGACAGATAAGGCTATGATAGATATGACTAATAAAAAGGAACATGCTTGAAGGCAGTTGGAGCTCGTGTCTGTAGAAGAGGAGGGTTGAGAGGAGGAGAGCAAGACCAAGTGACTCCTGTAAGGCAGATTTCCTCACATTTTGGAATTGATAGGGAAGGTTCTGCAGGGAGGAGTCAAAAGGAAAAAGGAGCTTAAGAAAACAGGCATCTGGGAGAAAGTCCTTATTTAGAGATCCTGTAGGAAGCTATCCTGCTGGCAAGGAGGGCAGCATTGGAGGAAATCAGGGGGGCTGAGTCAGGAGCTGCTTGGTTATCTGACAACAAAAGCCCATCGTACAAAGAGTGAGCAGAGACACTGCACTAGGAAAAGTGAAAGAGAAGGGCTGAAGTATAGAGAATGCAAGAGCCCAGAAAAAGAAATTAGAAGAAAAGAAGGAAAAGGACTATCACTTCACAGAGACGGTGGGCTGATGTGTGAAACACCTGCTTTGCAAGTAGGAGACACCTGACAGAAAAGGCCAAACACACTTAGACATAGCAAGGGAATTGAAACCAGGCCACAGAAAAGCACTGAGAGAACATTTGAATGAAGTGCATGTACTCAGAGCAGGAAGTCCTGGGGATGTGTTCTCTGGTGTAATTAAGAATTAAGAGGTACCAAATTTACAGATCAGCCAACCTGTCTCAGATGTCTCAAATGCTTTGAATAATCCTGCAAAAACACCCAAGTGTTTCATGTAATAGCAACTGCAGAATGATAATGGGATTAAAACATCCAACATGAATTTATCCAAAACAAATCATATCCATCTAGTCTAACTTTTCTTTGAGAGAAATTTAACTCAAGAACTTAAGAAAATGGGCTTCCAAATTATCTTGCTACATTAAAGGGGTAGTTTAACATAAGTACAGGGAAATGTAATAGCAACACGTGCAAAGTATTACACTTAAGGAAGGATACCCTCAAGCCTGAGATGCAAAATCTGGCTAGACAGTGGTTCTGCAAGAAAGAATCTAGCCTTTGTAGTAGAATGAATTCTGAAAATGTGGCAATAAATGATGCTGTTGCCCAGGATCTTCCAGGATATAATAACAGGGATGTTAGATGTGGGAAATGCTCCATAGTGCCTTGGACTGATGATGTGTCCAGTTTTAGGGGTCACACTCTTGCAGATCATTTTCTGATGTCTTCTGGACCATTGGCGGTCTGCTGACCACAGACTGAATAACAGGTCCTGGCATCTAAACATATCTGGGCGTGACAGATATGTATGTACGACTGGGCAGCTTGTGGTGCACAGATCAGGCATTTTTTGCCTTGATTATATGCTCTGAGAAATATTTTAAAATATGTTTATCGGGATGGGCCTTGCTTGGTCCTTCCACTGTTGGAAGAGGAAGGAGTGGAGCTCCCAGGGGCTCAGTGCACGGAGCTCTCTCTGCAGTACCACAGTGTCTTTTTATCATTAACTGCCCGAGACCAAGGACAATTGGATGCCATGGTACTCCTAAAAACTCTATTATGCACTGATCTGCCATTAACTCCCTTGAGAAATACACGCCTGAATTTTGCTCTTAAAATGAGAAAAAAGGGATTTATTACAATGCCTATTGTGGCACCTAAACTGGACAGTACTCCTGCTGGGATGTCATTAGTACTGAGCAGAGTGGAATAAATGTCTCCCATAACTTTATGTAAGGCATTCTGTTTAATACAACCAGCTGAATGCTTCAGAATGAGAGATCACTCCCGCTCTGGTGGAGTCCTGTGCTGGGCTGGAGTCTCTTGTTGCCATCATAAATCAGACAATGGCTCATGGCATGACAACAATGTGCTGTTTTGATGGGCTTCTGCGGGTTCACCAGGCATGATCTGCTGTTGATGCTGATGCTGTCCAAAAAAGTCCCAAACCTCAATCTGCTTAAAACCAGTCATCTCCGCTTCCCAGCACATATTCTGCAGCCAGCACTGTTGTATCCTGTAGCTTGCTCCCAAATACTTTTCAGAGACTGGGTTTTATGTCTTCAAGAGTTTTAATTTGGCATTGCTGTTCTGTTTGTCATTTACTATTCATATTGGTTCAGATGAAGATCTCTGGAGACGAGGTTTGGATCTTATTGTGGTCAGCCAGATAAAAGCTACAGAAAGTTCTGGTTCGTCTTGAACCAGAAATCCTTCAGACCTGAGACAAAGCGGTTTTTGGATGTGTGTGCAGGTCCTCAGCACAGCCCTGAACTGAGTACAGCATACCTGCTCATCAACCCCTTCATGTACGGCTTTCACTAGGGAAGAACAGCATCCAGTATGCCTTGGGCTCCCAAATATTAGTTGCTTTGTTCTGCTATTTTAGAGTGAAATAAATGACTACTATCATCCAGAACTGGAATTCCGTGGAACATACTTCTGTCCCTTTTTGTCAATACCTAACACCAAGCCCTGTGAGCAGACTCCTGTCATTAACAGCGGTGAAGTTGTGCTGATCTTTCTTTATCATTCAGTTGCTGGGTTTTTTTGTTCTTTTAGAGTCTAAAAACCCATTTAACCTGGGATGTACCTCTGCCAAAGGCTGGTCTGCTGGGAGGCAATGCAAACAAATTCATCACTGACAAAACTGGCAGCAGAGCCATCAAACATAAAGCAGCTACAGCAAGTCTGTCTGAAAGATTTTGAGAGAGAAAGAGGAAATAAAGAAGAACTGTTCATCGTTTAAGGACTTCTCGAGTATTTCTGACTTCACATTTCTTCTAAAGGAGGAATGGGCCTCCTTAGGAGAGGATGAATTAATGCCTCCTGAGGTGAGGCAGATGGGATCACCCTGGGGCCGTTAGAATTGTGGCAAACAATTTGAAAGCATTCACATTTTATTGAAAAACAACAAAACCCACTCTGGGTTGCCCTGTTGACTTGTCATAGCAGTTAGTCTCTGTGAGGAGAAGCTGTCTGCAACATGCATGAAATTTTTCTGTATTTTTCTATACTTCTGAGTGCTATAGTATTAGAAATTGCCGAGATATCTACTGTCTATCTGCCTTTTAAGTATTGCACTGTTACCGATGTGAAAGGGCTAGAGCAGCTTGGAGAAAGCCCGAAGGATGTACTCCTGCATATCATGCTTTGTACAGCTTGGGAGTCCTAGTGTGTCTGCTAATATTTCTTGCTCCAGTTTCTTCTCTGTCCACTCTGAGCAACCACCAGGACAGGTGAAGGTAGAATTTGTTTCAGATGGCACAGCCCAGTGGTAATGCCTTCTCCCTACAGCTTTGGTTCTGGCCTTTTCTGCTTGCGGCACAAGCTTCACCAGAAACTCCAGGGCATTTACACTCACAGCTTCATAGCCTAGCAAGAGGGTTTTGTTTTGTGCGAGGAAGTATATGCATTCAAATTCAAAGCAGATTGTTTTATGCAGTGTCAAATTCTGTGCAGATGGAACATGATATGATATGTTGAAGTTGGATATATAGCATATGGCCATAATTCAGGGAAACACATTTCTCCAGCTGGATACCTGCTATTGAGTTGGAAAACATGTGTCCTGCATTCTGGTAGGCTTCAACCAGAACAGTGAGAGGACATAAAAGACAGGTCATTCCTGGTATTGAGTGTCAGCTAATACTTACATCTATCTCACTGCTTTCACAGTGCTGCTCAAAATTAAGCCTCCTGTTGTCACAACAGGCAAAGTACAACTGAAAAAAAAAAGCTATTGCTGAGCTCTGCACCCCCAGGTACATGTTGAGAAGCCGACACATGCAAACAGGCTGGAACGCTGTGCATGGCCGTGACTTTGGGCTGGCATGCCCATGCCTTCTCCGTTCCTGTCCCTGGGGGAAACAAAGCCCACGCTGTTTCTGTGTGCAGCGCTTCTGCCAGGCACCAGCCCCTGGCTCATGGGCTCCGAGCATCCCCACGGGTGCAGCACCCACCCTCAGCCCATGTCTTGCTCAGTGTTGCTGGGGCTGTAGTGAGCAAGGGGTATCTTTGGGCAGCGGGGCTGCGGTTCTGCCTGGCTTCTGTATGGCCTCGCAAGGTGCTGGCATCATCTTGCAGCATCTCTAGGCTGGTGGGAGCCAAGCTGTACGTGGCAGACCTATTCCTCAAGGAAAATGGGCCCATGGAGAGGTGAGCTGTAAGTGACTTAAGTTGTATTAATCATCAACTTATGCCTCCTGCCAGGCAGAGGTAGGCTGTGCGTGCAGTTTCTTCTGTGGTTCAACTGCTAAATACCTCGTGGTTAGGCTCGTGAGTAATTACCTGCCTCAGCCTACTTTTAAATAATGAAGCAAGTATAAACCATTGCCCTGGAGTGATCTGTCCTTTTCAACGCTGCCGTTCCCTGCGTGCTGATCACCCGCTCTGCTGCCTTGCGCCCGTGCAGGCTCTAGCATCGCTCCGCTCCGTCCCGGCCAAGCACAGCTAGTAAATAACCATCCCCCTCTGCTCAGGCTAACAGCCCTCCCCTCCCACACCCTTCCCTCTGCTTTTTCTTTTGCAGACTTGGTTCCTTTTGCGCTTAACTTTGCTTTCAAGTCATTGTGCAGTTCCTCACCACGCTGGATGTTGTGGTTTCTCAGGGCACGGTCCTTCAACCCCCTTGGAGGTGATGGCATCTGCTCATTCCTCCAGCCTCTCCCTCTCCCAGTTGTGGCTTTTTCTGTGTTAGTCACCCCTTCCTAATCCAGATCCCAAATCTCTTGTCACTCTCATAGCTACAAAAGTGGCATTTTGTTCAGGAGCACCGTACGAATAAAATCCTGCTAGTTCAATTCACATCTCTCCCAGCACTAACCTGGGAAAATGATGATAGCGAAGGGAGAGGCTGTCTCTGGTGTGTAAAAAATCTGTTTTCCCCAGTGCCTCTTTTACTAACTCGTTTTTACATAAAAATGGCTACAATTTTTGTGATGCAAAGCTTGTCTCTCCCACTGGAAAAGACAGATTTCTGAGAAGAACAAAAAGGATTTTTCTGTGGGAAAAATATCGCTGAAAAAAATTCACTGTTCGTGTTAAAGAAGCTTTTGCAAAGATGGAGGTAAAATCCCACTTTCTGTGACTTTTCGTTTCTGTCTTCTCTATTTTTTTAACATCAAGCACCAAGCAAAAAAAGAAAAGACAAAGCCCTAAAGATTTGAAGTTATTTTTAATAAACAAACTAAGCATTTTCATTTTGTTAAAAACTTAGCCACTCAGCAGCAGTTCTCATGCTCGTGTGTTTCTGTTTTAGTTTTTTTGCAAAATCGGCGCCTGTCCCCCTCCGTAGCAGAAGCTGCTGAGGCAGCTGGGATGCTCGGCCACCCGGCGATCTCAGTGCTGCAAGAAGCAGCTGCAGGTGAATGTGCTGGTCCCTGGGGCACCGTGGGGCTCCCCAGGAAGCGACGGTGGCCCTGGCAGCAGGGACTGTGCTTTCCCATGCTGAGCACACCTTCCTGGCACAGCATGATAAACCCAGGTGCTGTGCTCGGCCACGCTGGCTTTCCCTGAGCACGCTGATGGCTCCTGCTTGACCTAACCTGACACAACTTGCACAATGCAACCCATCCCTTGCTTTCACAAATTCAAAGAAATTCCTCCTAGAAGGCTGTGGGAAACGGAGAAATATGTATGTGACCTGAGGGCAGGCAGAGGTGGCTCCCGTGGCAGAGACCTCTGGAGCAGGTCAGTATTTCCTTCTTGCAGATAGCCTGCAATGTATGCAGCAAATACTATAATTGCGCTAGGTTTTTCATGCTGCAATAATGACTGAAAACAGCAAAACAAAGACAGACATTGTCCTGCATGGAGAGTGTGGAAATGGCAACACGTTTTCTGTCATTGCATGTTGCCATTTGCAACAGATTTGGTGCAGTTACATTCCTGTCCCCTTTGTGCACGGGTATGGCAAAGTTTGGGTTCCACAGGCAGCAAAGCCATTAGATTCTAAAATGTTTATTTTATTAACAATATAAAATGTAAAATACAAAAAAAAATATAAAAAAGAGCAGGTAGGAAGCAAATTGCAGAGTTCTCACCTTTTGAATTTGCTGTTATCTGTGCTGGGAGGAGAGAGGATGTCAGGGCACTGATGTGAGCAGCAGCGGCTCAGCAGCACAGCCCGCGTTCTGCATATTTGTGATCAAATCAAAATGCAAAAGCAGTGGCGGTGCTCAGAGGTGTGCGAGGGACCGAGCTGCTGATAAACGCTGGGTGCACAGAAAAAGGCACAGCACTTGTCAGTTCAGTGTAGTGAAGACTCTGGTTCAGGTTTTGGCCCAGATGTGCCCCCGAGCAATGCTCGTGGGGTCTCGCAGCATTTGTCAGTTCAGTGTAATGAAGATTCTGGTTTGGGTTTTGGCCCAGGTGTGCCCCCGAGCAATGCTCGTGGGGTCTCCACAGGGGCTCTGGGGTGGTTATTGGAGGTGGTCCTGGCTCTCCAGTGTGTCTAGTCACTGCAAGTAGCTCTTGCTCTGGTGGACGGAGTTCGAAGAGCTCATTGACATGTCCCTCTCCTCCCCACTCCCCTGACCCTGCAGGAGAAATCTCTGCTGATCATCCAGGGCAAGGAGAAGCTGGAAGGAGGCGAGCGTGTCACTTCTCTGACGTGGCAAATGCTCTGTGTGAAGATGGCAGCTCATGTGCCAGAGCAACGAAGCAGGTTCGAGCTCTGCAAACAGCATCTGCTTGAAAGTGAGGAAAGCAACTGATGAGCAAGAGTGATGCTGGTTGGAAGTGTGGTGTATGCATCTGCCCTCGTGTGTCACTGAAGTGACCTTGGCTGCTGGAAGCTGTCCAAAGGCTACTACACAGCGAAGGATTAACTCTGAGTGCTTGCAGCTGTGCACAACCCTGAGCAACTGATGCCACACGCAAAAGTGATATTAGGGTCTTCTGCTGCTGTGTCCCCATCCTGAAATACATTTTTTAAAATCCTTGATTTTTTAGCATCTCTGATGCTCAGAATGTTTTGCATGTCACATTCCCTTAAAGCCTCTCACATCAGGCATCCCAAAAACCAACCAGCAACAGATGACGTTGAATTTTTCATTTGGGTTAGTGAAGCTGAGATCTTAAATCATTTTAACCTTTTAGTGCCCAGTATGAAACCTTTCACCAGGAGGAGGGTTCCTGTGTCACTGGCTCCAGGCAGGGAAGCAAGTGTGGTGCATGGAGGAGACGTGCTGTTATTGACCCAGCGAGGAAAGGCAAGCTTCCATTTCCCTACCCTTATGGTGGAATAGTGCTCAGCAGTGTTGTGACAGGGAGAAGAGCTGTTTCTATAGGGGGAGGACTGTCTGGAATTAGGGCACGTAGATGCTGCTGTCCTTGTGACTGTAGGAAAGCCCTGGTCAATACCTTAGGATGACAGAGCTGCGTATCTATTCCTACCAAAAATGGGCTCTGTCTAAGCTCTTGAAGAAAAATAGTATTGCTCTTTAATGATAGACGAAGTGCACTAATGTGAAGAGCTGACATGCAAGCCAAACTTTGGACAGCTCTGTGTCTCCTGAGCCCTGTGTTTGTGATAAGTAAATAATGGCTCACAGTAACTCTGCAGACCTAAATATTTGGCTGCCTGTGTATTTCAGAGAAAGTTCCCCTGTTTTTGAAAGGTCACACAAATGTAACAGCTTGGCCCAGATGTGGAAACCAAAGAGCCTCCCCTGAGTGCTGCAGAGCAGCAAGCCACCGGTCACCTTCAGATGCCACAGCCATTGCTCATCTGTTTGTTAGATGGGCTGTAAGCAGGAACTATCTCTATGGAGTTAGGAAGTCCAAGCCAGTACATGCTTCCATACCATTTGTAAGCTGTCGGAGGAAAAAAACCAGGATCTTTTTCTTTTTCGTCTCCAACCCCTTCCTCACTGAAGGAGTGGTCCAGAAAGAATCTGAGCCAAGGGGCCTAATGCTGGCTCTGAGCCTTATATGTAGAGGTGGTGTAGTTCATGCAATGCACCTGAGAAGCTGTCAAAAGGGCATAAAAGCCAGTTTAACTGGTGCCAGAGGAATGGGCTGGGGTGCAGGGTGCCCTCCTGGGTGCCACAGGCGATGGAGGTGCCCTCATGGGGTGGCTGTGGTCAGCCTAGATCATTCTATGGTTCTATTCTATGGTGTGCTGGAGCACTCATGGCTCCTCTCTGATTCTCAGGTGTGAATTATAAAGATATTCCAGGGGTGATAACTCTGCAAGATCACATGGATTATGCTTCTGCTTTCGTAAAATAGTGAGAGGTGAAAACTCTCCCCATAGTTCCTTACAGAGGTAGTTGTCTGAGCGGGTGAGTCACTGACAATTTAGATGCAATTCTGATGTGATCATCTTTCTCGTATTTACCCTGGCATGTGAAGTTGGACAGAATGTCAGAGTGTGAAAACAAGACAAAGATAGGGAGCTACTGAATCTTATGTTTAGTTTAAAAGAACAATTTGAGAGGAGGAACTGGGAGATCTCACGCACAGTCTCTGTTGGCCTGAGTCCACAGCTGCTTGATTTACTGCAGCTGAGGGTCTGGCTCTGAACTGTTTTCTTCCTGCATAGGTGTAGCCATAGTCAAGCCCATTGGTACATGTCTGTGCAGATGAGCATCTTATGCAAAAGCCAACAGATAGCAAACAAGGGACTAAAATTTCCAGTAATATTGTCAGCCTTTGGCTAACCCCTGCCTCTAGCCCAGAGTGCACCAGTGGTCTGCACCTTGTAGCTCAGGATGGTCCCATCTCAACAGCCATGGGACTTGATTTAGACACTGCATTGCTCCCCACTCAGTTTTTTCCCTCTTGTTCCATTGCAAATAGCCCCCCAAGCCTCCAGGCCACTGCCTCTTAGCCTCTGCTGAAGCTGCAGCTCCTCCTCTCATTCATTCATAGAATCATTAAGGTTGGAAAAGACCTCAAGGATCATCAAGTCCAACCCAACACCACCTAACCCACTAACCCATGTCCCCAAGCACCACATCTACACGCCTCTTGACCCCCTCCAGGGATGGTGACTCAACCACCTCCCTGGGCAGCCTGTTCCAATGTCTGATCACTCTTGCAGTGAAGAAATTTTTCCTAATATCCAGCCTAAACCTTCCCTGGTGCAACTTGAGGCCGTTTCGTCTTGTCTCTCACCACTGGCAGCAGCAAGCTGCCTTTGGGGATGGCAGGATGTGTTCCCCCCCAGCAGAGCAGATCCTTCTGCCTTCTTGTGCCTTGAGTATGCTGCTCAAACAGACTCTTGTGCTGGCTTGGAGGCCGGGTGCTGGTGAGACCACATTCCCTTCTGTGCAGTTTCTAATTGCAGGTTTGCACAGGAAGACCAAGACTTTATCAGGTGTAAAAAAGATGATTTAGAAGACTTTTCTTCTACAGAGGCTGGGAACCAGAGACAGGAGAAGTTTTGTCAAGGCTGCAGGAGTAGTCTCAGATCTGAGAATCTAAGAGTTTGTTTGGGGCTCTGAACTCACCAAAGAGGTCCCTTCTCTGGGGCAGACCTGGATGGAAGAGGCTGTGTGCATTTGGGGCACCAGCTGTCAAACAGACAGCTTGTCTCCCAGGCTGCAGGGACTCTCTGGAGACAGCTGTGCAGGGTACGAAGCACCTGATGGCACTTGTGGAGCTGGGTGTCCCCTGGACAGCACTGAGACTGCGCCCAGTATTGCCGGCACAGACTTCAGTTTCTGTGGGAAATTTCGTCCACTTACCAAGAAGGGTGGTATTGTCTTACACTGGCCATCACAATACACTTTGGGCTCTCTTGTCTCTGTGCAATGCTGTAGCTTGTGGCATCAGTTTTTTACTTCCCTGCAATGACTTTGGCTCTACGTGAGTTTGGAGGAGGTACAGGTTTCCTTACACAGATAGTTTTCAAAACTTCTTGTGTGTTTTCTTCTTTAGCTGCCTACCATTTAAGTCTCCCCTTAAGCCTTATTAATATCCATCGTGCATTCCACCTGTTGTACACTGTAATCCTTCCGATGGCGTAACCTGTTGCCATCTAACCATGCTTTCTCTTTTCCTCCTGAATCCTGAGATGGTTTCCTTCTGTGTCTCAGTTACGTGGGGGTAATTTGCCTCCTTGTGGACTGTAGGAACTCAAAAGTCCTTACTTCCAACTTTCAGGTCTCTTTCACTGGAAAACCTCAAATAAGACTGCAGTGATGCTACAGTGCTCTGCCTTTGGCATGGACCTTCTTTGGGATCCAGAGTGGACAGCTGGCTTAAAAAACAGTAATTTCTGCCCCCAAATGGTGATGTCACATGTTAACACTGGAGGACCTTGGTATAGGCCATCTGGTATTGGACATGTCATGTGCTGGGGGAAGGGAGTATTAACTTGTATATTTTTTCCATCATGTTTCCCATGTGAAATGGTGCAAGCACACTGCACTGATCCCCAGGCGAAAAAAAAAAAAAAAACCAAAACAACAAAACAAACCCAAAACAGCCTAGCAGGTTTTTGGCAAACTTTCTACTTTCGTTCCTTCTCAGTTTTGCTTGTATAGCCAGAAAAAGGTACAAAGTTTGGTGAGCTGATTTCTGACCATCGTTGTGCATGTTGGGAGCTGTCTGGCTGCACAGACTGCTGCCTTCCTTTCCCTTCTGTATAGTCAGTGACTTGATCCCACGAAAGCATCAAGCCTCATTCATCATGCTGTGTAAGGCACTATAAGACACATCTCACTGACTCCTCCTGGTACTAAATAGGTTTTTTATCAGTGAAACAAAGTTTTCTTGCTCACCTCCTGGCTATCCCTCTTTGGGGTAGAATCACACTGGAGTTTTACCTGGTGACAGAAGTTGAATGCTTCCTGCTTTTAATGTTTATTTAGTAAAACATTTTACATTCCTGGAGAGATATCAGTCTGTCATTAATGGATTCTTGGCTCGATGCCAGCAGCTAATAGTTTTATTGGTGCTCGCAGCACAGCTATGTGATTTGGGTAACTGCGCTGAGCTGCACCTTGCTCTTTAATTCTGACCCAAAAAAAGCACGATGAAGGAGGGGTGGCTGGCAGGGTCTGGAGATGGGGAAAGGAATGAGAGACTTGCCCTGCCAAGCTTTTTGAGGGCTATAACACAGCTTCTGGAGGCAGCTCAAGGCCTCGTCAGTCCCGGTGAGGGGCAGGGTGGGGTGGAGGCAGCGCACACATTGGCTGTGCCATGGTGAGCGTTCCTGCCTCGCCCCACGCCTTGCCGGGAGCTTTCTGCTCTGTCTGCCCCTGGCCCTGTTGCACAGGGATGCTCTGACCCCCACGTCCCCATTGTGACCCTGTCCTGGTTTTGTCAACAGAGTTGACTTTCTTCATAGTTGCTAGTAAGAGGCTGTGTTTTGGATTTGTGCTGAGCAGAAGGCTGATATCCTACTGATATTTACAGTTGCTGCTAGGACAGTCAAGGACTTTTCAGCTTCTCTGCTGTGCCAGTGTCTGCAGGGGCAGGAGAAGCTGGCAGGGAGCACAGCCTCAATTACTAGCCCAAGATTCAACCTTAGGTTTAGGATTGAGACCCAAATTGGCCAATGGTCTATTCCATATCATGCACATCATGCCCAGTATATAGATGAGGCTCTGTCCAGAAGTTTTGTCTCTCTCTCTGGGTTGTCTCGCTCTCTCTCGCAGTCTCCTAGCTTTCTTGGGGTTGTCTCTGATGCTCTTGGTCAGCTCTCGAACTCTTGGGCTCTTATCTCTTTTCTGGGATTGCGGTTTCAGGACTCTCCCTGCTCTGGGATCGTTAGCCAAGTACGGGCTGAGCCCTGGTCATCAGGTGGTGAGCAGCTGATTTGTGTATCACTCATTTATATATTTGCATATATTACTATAATGATAATTATTATTGTTGTTTTCAATTTTATCATAGCTTAGTTATTAAATTGTTCTTATCTCAACCCATGAGTCTCTTTTCCATTTACCCCTTAATTCTCTCCCCATCCCTGGCAGGTGGGAAGGTGAACAAGCGGCTGGGTGGTGTTTTGCTGCCAGCCAAATGTGTTAAACCACAACAGACCTCTTGCCCTGCTCCTGCCCACCCTCTCACCAGTGCACATGCACAGGCAGAGTTGAATCCCAGCCGCAGGCAGAAGTGGGAGCTGGATTCACAGCATGAGTGTGTGCTTAAAATATTTGTCTCTTTCACTCTCGTTTTCCATTGGTAATTAAGATCAAGCCACTTCTTTGTTAGACCCTCTTCCTCCATTAGTCTCTGTGACAAAAGGAAAGGTGGGAGCGTCATTATTTTTAAATGAGGGCTTGCATTTGTCTGTCAGCTGGAGAAGTCAGGGTGTTTTATATACATACATATGCATTTCAAGGGTATGACGTAGCTGGAGAAAAATGAGTGCTTTGGTGTAACAGGTCAAGTTTATTTAACACTACAATGTTTTAAAACAGGGTGATGGCACTTCAATTAAATGTCCCAGAATGTTTTGCACAGTAATTGTTTAAGAAACTTTTCAGAACTATTTCTGCAAATCAGGCATGTCTTGCAAAAAACGCCCTGGCAATAAAGCAGTATGTGTTAGAAAAATGAAGCTAGGGGCTTTACTAGAAATGTGGGAAGCAGTAATATTATTTTCAGGACAGTCTGGTTTGTAACAGTGTGTTATTACATAAGTCAGCATTACAGCCTGCCCTGTATTTCTTTGCAGCATTCATGTTTTGCTTCTCTCTCACAGCAGCCTTATGATACAATCATAAGGGACAATGAGAAGACTGGAAAAAGCACAGAACGAGTGAGCACTTGCATTTCTAGTACACAGTCAAACCTGCAACTTCTTCGCTTTCATCTGCAACATCTCCATTCACTGCATTTCCCACTCATCCAGTTCAGCTCCACAGGATCGGCTGAGAACCACAACTGGACTTTACAGCAGATGCTTGTACGGGCCAGACAAAGAGACAAAGGACACTTAAAACTTTAATTTTGGTTCTCTTGACATTTCAACCTCTGGATTTGTAAGACTGTGAGATGTATTTTGATTATTGAAAGTTTTGTGAGGGATTTTTCTTTCCCCAGAACTGTTGGTTATTTGACCCTTTTCTGTAAAGAAATATTTGAAAAAGCTGTGGCACAATGGTGTCTCATTCTGTTTCTAGGAAGAATGGAAATTGGAGGAAGGAAGTTTCCAAAGTGAGTGTCAGATTCTGATCTCTTTTACAGAAGGATAAATCCAGAATAATTCAGTGCGGTTACTTTAGATTTATGCTAGCATAAATAAGATAAGAATTTGGCTCTGGGAATCTCTGTAGCTCCCCATTTGCTCATCTAACAGCTGGCAGCTTGCTTCTTGCTATTCCTCTTCCTTTCTGGGCTGATTTGTCTTGTCTGGTGCTCAAGTCAGGCCCAAATGAGCCTGGGAGTTAGTTAAATGAGTAAATGTGTTTCACACAACACACAACTGTGAATGGCTCAAGATCCTTCACATGATCATACATATTTCAGATTTCCCAAAGGCCAGGCATTAATGGCTAGTAAATGGATAGAAATATTACTTCACACAGTATGCAGTCAACCCGTGGAATTTGGTACTACAGGAGGTCACTGATTCAAACAATGAGTCAGGATTTGAAATATGGCTGGATAATTTTATGTCAATTAATTACAGTTGGAGCTGGCAAGCAAAGATTGAGGTAAGTAGACCTCTTGCACCAGCGTACACACAAGCTCTCCTGCAGGGACCAGGGAGGAATTTTCTCCTCGTGCATGGTTGTGCCCAATTGGCAAAGTCAGCTTTCCCTGCTTTCCTCTGCCATTCCACGGCAGGAAACGGCAGGAGGGAGCTGGTGAAGCTGAGGTTTGCCGGGCTCTGTCTGCTGCAAAACCTCAGATCCCAACACCTCCTGACTTTGAAAGAATTAAGATCTAGATCTAGAGCCAAGCCAGACCTGCACTGTCTCCACCTGCTTTTGGTGCTTGTTGAGTGTCATCTGTGTGCTGGGACCAGTATGCACACACTCACTGACACACGTGTACAGAGAACAAAATATGTGTTCACATACATAAGCTGATGCACTCACTACTGCCTGTATTTACAAATTAAGCCAGACAACAAAACCACTTCCAAACCAGTTTAGAAAATGAGTAGCCTAGCCTTAAACCATGAGTCTCTAAGCATTTAGATGTTGATCTAACTCCTCCTTGGGAGTTTCTTAGGGAAGGCACCAGCCAGCTCAGTGCAGTTTCCCAACCGCAGCTGCCTAGTGGCTGTTGAGAGGTCCTGATGCACCGAGACATCAGCTGGCGGTTGATGGGGAGAGGGTTTATGGGAGACTGGGCTCTCCAGCTGCTTTGGGCCAGGTGAGACTGGCTGGAGCATCTCAAATAGCCCTAACACCAATGCTGAGGCAATTAAATACTACATACTGTGTCAAAAAGTGAACATACATCCAATTCAATATATCACCAAAAGGGAGCTGAGGTTGTTTTCCAGGGCTGCAGAGGGCTTCTCGGCACAGTGTTGATCATTGCCTAGGGCACGGCCACGGGGTTTAGGGATGTGCTGGGGGGCCAGTCCCACAGTAGACCCAGTCTTGCAATGTGTATAGTACTGTCTGCAGGCGTTAGGACTGGGTCTAGATCTAACCAGGAGTGGAGGCATGCCCTCAGAAGTATGACTTTTTGCAAACTTGCCTTTCTATAAACAGCTGGCTAAATCACACAGCAAAGAGGAAAGACTGGGAGGATTCCCACTAGCAGTGGTGGTAAAAAACATGAGCTCGAAGAAGGCAAGGCAGCAGGTAGGTGTTATTTGGAGTCCCTGGAGGCAGCATAATCCTGGATTCTTGTTTCACAATGTTCCCTTTCTGTCGAGGTCCTTAGAGAGGTGAACCCTGCAGTAAATAGAAATCTTCTCACCTTCTTCAGGGAAAGCCACAGGCAATTATATTTCATAGAAAAAAGATATATTTTATAATTGCACAGCAGAGGTGCACAACTTTGACAGCAGTGCATGGAGGGCGCCTGAGGGCTGCACAGAATTGCATATCACTGGATTTTGGTCCATGATACATACACAGAGACATTATTTTTTATTACTGACTGCTCTGAGTGCATTAAACACCTGAACAATAAAGACTCTGTGGTTTCCTGTCACAGCCGGGAAAGTGATGTCAGTGGGAAATCTGTCCCTAGCTCCTTTCAAACCAACAGCTTTGTCTTTGAGATGGCCAGAGGAATCTGAGTGAGTCTGCTGAGCACTTGTAATGCTCTGAATTGGTCAGATTCAGACCAGAAAAAAAACCTCTTCACACATAGAAGGACTTCCAAAGAGTTTTATGCAAATGGAAGCTCTCTCACTTGACTCAGGAGACCTGTGACTTTGCAGTTTTTTTAGAGAAAATCCTCACTTTTCTGTCTGGAGGCTTGTTAGGAGAGCAGATCAGCACATGGTAACTATCAGTTCTGAACAAGCTCTGCCCTTACCTTCTTTAGGTTCAGCTGAAAGTGAGTCTGCAAACAACCTCAGCATTTCGAGTAGTCCTTTGAACTGCTCATCAAAGAAATAATGACATTTCTGCTTCACTTGGTACAGCCAGGGACAACTAAACACTCTGAGACAATCTTTTTGGCAAGTAGGGAAACTTTTTGCTGAAGTTGCCCATGATGAAGCTTGCAGCTGTGGTGAATAATATCTGGATTCCCAATCCCTTGCAGATGCAGATGCAGGCCTCCTCCCTTCTGTAAGCTACAACCTCTGTTTTCCTCTGCTCCTCTGTCAACTGTGAACCGAGACCTGCCAGCAGCTGCAATATACTCATGAAAAAACCCAAAAGTCTCTGCTCACCTCTGTCCCCCAAGCAGCTGTTCACCAGTGTCCTGCTCTATACTGTGTTCAATACGTTGAAGTACCTGCTGAGAATCCGGAGTGGCTTCAGCTGGTGGGGCTTGGAGGTCCACGGTGGCAGAACATGGCCAAGGAACCTTCTCCCTGACATTGCAGAGCTTGGGCTTGAGAGGGGAGCTGCACCAGCAGGCAGAGCCACTTGGCTCCGAAGAGGTTCCCACACACGTTCAATTGATTTCAGACATCCAGAAATTCCCATGGTGTCTCTCCTGTGTTTATGATCTTTCCTCCCACAGATGTACTAACGTGGAGGTGGAGGTGGTACCCATGGACAGAAAAGGCATGTCTGCAATGAGTTCATCTAAAGAACTAACCAGAATAAAGCACTTCTTGTCTAGCTGAACAAGGCTTTTAATGTGAAATGCTTCACAGAATCACAGATTCATTAAAAAATATCATTGTGGAACATTTTGTTGAAACACAGCAGTACCTAGATGAAGCTGCTGAGTAAGTTTCTCACATCCAGAAGGAATTTCACCTTTCCTTGGGGAGAGCCTGGGATATCAGAGACTGAGATTCAAGTCTCTCAGCCAAACTGCAGAGTCCAGGTCACCCTGTGGGGCCACCAGATGTCTTGTGAGTCTGTTTTTTCATGAAAACTTTCATGGAGAAGGTTGTATTTATATTTCACTCTACAGAGAAATGAAATATGATAACCTTCATGTTTCACATGAAATAGAGTCCTGGTTTTCTGAACAGCCCTAGCTAGCAGTGAGCAATAAGACTGAGCTTTACGGACACTATATTCCACTGCATATTTTGGCCATTTTGAAATTTTTTAATTAATATTTTACAGATCTAGAAATACAAAGGCGTTTACATAACACTTTAATTTATGTTTTTTTTGCTTTCCAACCATAATGTATACATTATTTGAATACATACATACATAAGTGTTTATGCCTATGGGTGTGTAAGCATTTCAGTAAAAATTGATATGTGCAAAAGTGTTCAACAATGAACAATATTTAAATTACCATGTCTAACTTCAAGCTAGCCTTGAAATACAATTAGATATTTTGCAGTTCTTCTAGAGCAGGGACAGGGCAATCTTCAACTTGATCAGTGCTAGATAACCTTTCAGACACACGCTCTTTATTAACAAAACCATGAAAAAGTCATGAGCTTCTGTGGCTGTATCTGGTCATATAGTTTTTTGTTTCCTTACCTCTTCTAGAGCTGCTAGGCCAAATCTTCTGACCTTGCCAAGTGGGCTTGCCACAAGATGCTAATAACGGTGTAGATGTGCAGTAGATTGCGGCATACAACCTCCAGGATCTCATCTGTCCAGTGTGATGGGGATGGGGAAGTAACGGTCCTTCATCACGGTTGGACTCAATGATTTTAAGGGTCTTTTCCAGCCTAAATGATTCTGTGGTTCTATGACCACACCCTTGCTAGTGCAGAAGTACTGCTCTGAAGCAACAAGAGTAAGGGGAGCTTTGTATGGCTAAAGGACCATGCTTTTACCCAGCAGACCTGGATTCATAGGACTGGAAAGACAGTCTAGAGCACTGCTGTGGTGCCAAGCTACGCTCAGATAAATCAGACAACTTGGATCTTCAACTGATTTAACTGTCCTCATCATTTCTGACTAAGTATAATTACAACAGGATTTTATTTCTTGAGCGGTGTTAACACTTGGGATAGCCATGCTGTGTGTATCAGTGTCCCTGCAGAGCTACTGATAACCCCACATTTGCCAGCCATTATAGTATGCGAGGGATAACCCTTGGGGGGGCTAGTTCATCAGCAGAGTTACAGTCTCTCTGGGGTTTGCTGTGAAGGGTTGTCATCCGCATCATCTTCCTCCTCTGGGTTTGCCAGGAGCTGTGTCTGACCTCTGAGGACTTCAAAACGTGATTCATTGTGTGTTACAGAATGTCCACTCCTCTGGGCAGTGATTAAATTGCCTTTGATGTGGGTCACCATGGAAGGATGAAGGCTGCATGATGTCACCAGTTTCCCTCTGTCCCTCTGATGGACCCGTGCAGTGCTGCCAATGTAAATACAGAGTGGTGGTGCTGGCTGGCTATGAGAAGCACTATGCTGAGTCCATCCAACTCTGCAGGAACCGCCAGGGTTTTATCAGCCTGCTTGGCCACTACAGGCAACGTTTCACTGGCCCCTGCAGAGAAGCAATGCGGGCGACTGTCCCTTAAGTCAGTGCGGAGCTGAGCTATAGCTTCTATTTTAAAATAAATATTTCTACAGAGCTTTTTATTGTTCCTCCTGGTCTCTGCTCTGGATGTGTATGCATGTGCCTCTTCCAAAGGAAGAGTGGTGTTTAAGATCTCTATGCATCTGATACTGTTTTTTCTGGAATTCTTGCAGCCATACAAAACTCAGTGCTTTGTTACTGATGTCTCAGAAAAGAAAAATTGTGTTCTAACTGGTCTGCAGTTAGCTTCTAGTTTCCCAGGCCATTATCAGTGAACTTTTAATCTTTTTGGAATAGTAGGAATAGGGCATAGGGTAAAGCAAAAATTCAGATATTGTAAAAACTGTGAACACTGGGTTATGGGAATGTATCTATCTTTGAAAGACTTGCAAATAGGTTGTGGAAAGCAAAGGGTCCTACACTGGTCCCTAACTGACCCAAAGCACTTCAAAGCAGCATATCTAAAGCTGGTGGCAATGGATGCTGTTAGGTCTGATATATTACAGATGCTGTGGGGCAGGTGGCTTTTATGTCCAGTGAAAGCCTGTGCCTTGACAGAGTACAGAGCTGGTGCTGCTGCCTGGACCTTTGCAAGTATTAATATATTAGGCTGAGGAGAAAGATGTGTTGAGTTCAGGAGCTAAAGCAGGAATTGTTGTAGTCAGGAGGTCAGAGGTGAGGATGGCATGAGAAGATGTGCTCCTACCTTTTAGGGGCAGTGAGGGGGGAAAGTGTAGGACATGGATTTGGGGTCCTACCTTGTTGGGAGGCAGTAGGAGGATGGGGAGGATGGTGCCTGGTTTGAGGCACCAGGAGTGCATGCATATAGCCTGGATGAAGAACTGGGAGCTGATGCTGCTGCCCAAGACAGACCCAAGCAAGCTTGACCTGTGCTGCAGGTTGTGAGGAGGGTCAGCATTAAGCAGCCCTTGGGCATAGAGTGACCCAGAAAAATTGGCTTGCTAGGGAAGGTGCCCTTGTTATCCTGTTGCCTGACAGCCTGCCCCCAAGAAATGAGCGTCATCCCCATTGCACTCCCCCCAAGTCATGCTGCAGGACTGGCTGGACCCAGACTGTCTGAATACAGCCTGCGACCGCGAGGACCAGGTACAAGATTTCCTTGAAAGCTGGCATGGACACCACAAACAACAATTGGTGAATTCGTCCTCACACCTCGTCTCCTCTGTATCTCTATCCCTCATCTCAGTTACTTCTGGACACAGTTTATTTCCATTCCAGGGACTCGAGAACTCCAGAAAGGAAGCGGGAGTAGAAACTCTGCCGGGATGGCTGAGAAAAGGCAATGAGACTACTGCTACCTTTGGATAAGAGTGCCCCCAATTCTCCCTTTTTGATGTGGTAGGAAAGAGGGTGTGTTGGGGACAGCTGTTTGATGGCAAAAGTACTGCTCACCCAGGGACACTTCCTACACTTATTCATAACACGAAACAACATGAGTCATCCTATAGGTTACTTCTAAGAAATGGTGAAGCTCATTGTAGGTGTCTGACAAGCAAAACAAGAAAATCCATTGATGAAACAGTGGTCAGCAGGCAGGGCTGGTGGGAGGGAAGCTGTGCGGGCAGAGAAATTTCAGTGGGGACAGGTAACCAGCAACTGGGTGTTACCTGTGGTAGAACCATGACATGGAAAATGAAGCCAGATCGCCAGAAAAGCAGGCAAAAAGGGCAACGTTCAGCTAAAGACAGACAGAGGGAAATGTTTGTAATGTGATCCTGAGACCAGAGTAGAGTACTGCCTGGGAATGGGGGATAGAAATAGCTGAGAAATCGTATCTTGCTCCTTTGAGTCCAAATGTGTTTGTAGAACAAGTTTTCTCATTTTATTTTTGTAACTGAGCAGGATCACATCAGTGAAATCCCCATTTCTGCCATCTAATTTTCAAAAACAGAAATAAGCAGAACTCCCAGTGCTGCATGGGTCGGGAAGCACAACCCCCGAGTCAGGCAAAAAAGTAGTCGTGCCAAAGCGCTTGTGAGCTGATGGTCTCATTGAACTGAGAAGAACCAAATGATGGAGATATCAAAATGGCTTGACTGGAGTTAGGAAAAGGCCTGAAGAAATCACAGACAAGATCTAAAACAAGACCTGTGGACTTTGCAGCATTAAGACTTGAAGCAGCTGAAGACTTCAGAGAAGGAATTAGAAGAGAGCATAAAATATGAGCTGGAAGCTTTGCAAAAAAATGAGAGCAGTGTCTGGAAGTTTTCCAAAAAGGCAAAGGGACAAGCCTTAGATAGGAAATTTTTGAAGACAGCATCTCTAAAGCATTGCCCCACAGACTGAAGTGGGGACTCCAGAGGGTGCGTTATAGCTCTGAGAAGACCTCTGGAGGTCACAGTGGTCGTATAGTACCTGGATTTTACTGTGATATATAGGATGCTTTTTAACACTTTCTTAACTTATAACCTAGAGCCCTGAGGAGTCAGCTTGCCTAGCTCCAGTAATATAAAAAAGAATATCTCTAAGGAGGGAAACTCTGCAACACTTGCTGATGCAAAAATCACCCCTAGGTATTTTTGCAGTTTAGATCAAATTCAAATCCCCAAATTCGTGGCTGAGAGTATGAACAAAAAGGGCAGTTTGAAGTGGCTTTCAAGTGGCCAGCCAGAGTGATTCAGTCCTATTTGATTCAGTTCTACTGGTGCATGATAGACTTGAGTAGGCTCTAGAGAGCTTCTTTGAAATGGTTTGTCCCAGAAAGCTATAATTTGCCAACCACTAGAATTTCTTATGGTAGGAAGCCTGTGGTTAGGACAGCACTTGCCATGATTGTCTGCAACCATATGTGCTGCTTGGAGGCTGTGTGGGAAAACGGCAGTGCTGCAGGGTTGTAGCTGTGCACATCCCTGGGCACCACGTCATTCCAGTGCCTGGTCTCCAGGTTCTAGTTGTGGGCACCAGAGGTGAGCAAGTAGTTGATGTGTACACAAATGCATAAAAAGGGAAGGATGCCTCCTCTCTTCCCGTGACCTGCAGGACAGCAGGCGTGCCTGCCTGTGGAGAATGCATTCTCAGGGCTGGTGCCTCACAGTACCGTAAAGGACATTTTCTGGCCACAGCAGGATGGTTCTGACTTGAGATGAAATGTTGCATCAGAGGTGGGAGGCAAGCA
>NW_010102690.1:26372-56851 GCF_000699245.1 Pterocles gutturalis
GGAATATGGTGTCTGAGGGTAGCTGGGAGGCACAGTCACAGGGTCACAGTATGACAAAATAACTGAGGCTGGCATGCACCTCTGGAGATTGTCTGGTTCAAGCCCCCTTGCCCAGGTCTGTGTGCAGTCAGGCTTTGAGTATCTCCAAGGATGGAGACTCCACAACCTCTCTGGTCAACCTCTGCCAGTGCTTGGCCACCCTCACTGTAAAAAAGAGTTCTTTCGTGTTTTAAGTAGAATTTCTTTTGTTTCAATCTGTGGAGTGCCTGGGAGGCTATCTCATAGGAAGCAGGAGGTTGGTGCCTGCAGGAGATGGATGAGGGAAGGGACGAGGGGCTGCCTGGATGGTGGGAACCTCTCCTGTGTCTGCAACCCTCAGGCCCATGACAATTTGGTGTGGTGATCTGAAGATTTACTTTCTCTTCAGATTTGGCAGGACTTTTGCAGAAGGACACCACCGGACACAGACGTTTCAGTGCTAGAAGTTGCCAAGAGCAGGAGAGGTCGTGGGGGAGGAGGGTCCCTCCACAGCCGTGTCACTGCTCGGGCAGTGAGGACACCCCAGGTGCTGAGGGTGGGTTGTGGAGGATGCTTCTGCCATGCTGCATACATGTGCAGGATTTGTGTGGGAAGGACTGGGGACGGGTGAGGTTTTCATGCAGAAGTCACTTGTCTCTTTTTCCCAAAAACATTCCTGGGGTGTATTTGCATTGGGTTGCCTCTCTTCCGGTTTTGGACTCAAAGATAAAAACAGTGAAAACAAAAAAGAATTCCTGATGGTCACGGCGCAGCCTTAGGTGTTGAAATCAGCTCTCCTTTGTGGGTAGGAGCTCATTTAAACACATGATTTACGCCTGCTGGAATGACAGAGGGACAGACTTAACAAATGACAGGTCTTGAATGGTTGCAAGGTAATGTTATTAATGTCTGCTGACTTGGTGCCCTGCCCAACTTTGAACTTCTTTCAATTGCATGGGGCTGAACAAGAGCTGCATGAGTTTTGAAATATTTCCACATAAAATAAGCTCTGAGACAGATGGAGAAATGTGAGTTTCCTAGTGGGGCCTAGTAAAAAGAGGGCAGGATAGAAAAAAAAAGGCAACAAGAGTCTTCCTCAATTGAAACAAAAACAAGGAATCAGAGGGAATAAATTCCAGTTACACCACTGCCGCTGATTAGAGGGCAGGCTTTATTTAAAAGGCATTTGTAGCATCCTTCACCCACTTCGGAGGCTTGGCATGTCAAGCAGCACTGCATCCCTAGCACCAGCAACAGGAGCCTCCTGGGCCAGCGCCACCAAATCCCAGCCTTAATTTATTTAAATGTGTACAAGATGATTCAGTAGGTGCTAATGCCACTAATTTGGTAGGTGTTAATGCGTGAATAATTATAGACATATTTAAGCAGCTGGTGTTGTGCCTTCAAAAGTTTCTGTGCGTGGAAATGAATAGCTCTGTGGTTGCATGTGTGCTTTACATGTTATAAAATGAAGATGGTGATAGCAGCTCCATGTTAAAGTTTGAGTAAAGATTTTCACTTGAAGTACAATTACAAATCTTTGTTTTACGCTTTGACATCTCCAGACATGGCACAACAGATGCTCAGAAAATAACTGATTTTTTTTTCTCTGTATTCTTTTAAAAAAAACACTCTTTGTTTTCAGGCTGCATCTGTTAAGAATTTTACTTTATTTCCCCTCACGTTTCTCAGGTTCCCCAACAGCACAAGCTCAGTCCTAACAAACTTCCTCCCCACACGTGTACTGATACTATCTTAGAGCCAGGCCAGCTGAAAACAACACACACAAACAAATGTTCCTCTTATTTGCAATAGCTGTTTGGAGCTATGCGAGGAGTAGATGGTGGAGCTGCTTCTCACTCAGCAAATGTCTTGTTACATAGCTCCAGGTTCATGCTTTGCCTTGAATGGACAAAAGGGCACCTTGGGTAAGCACCCCCATCCAGAAAATATACCTCCATGAAATGCAAACTCTGCAGAGTGACAGTGAAAACAGGCGCGATGGAAATAACTGTTAATTTTGTGCCCCATTGACTGCAAATAATACTTTCTAATGCATTTTGCTGCCAGGACGAAAAGGTGTCTAGCCATTTGCTCAGGGGTGCTCAGGACCTTGCAGGATCAGCCCCTCTGGAGACCTGGGCTGGTGCAGGCATTGGCAGCAAGGGTTTGACGTGTCAACTGCTTGGCTTTGGGACAGAAAACAGGGTTGAGCTGATGCTGTCTGGTAGATCTCCCTGGGTCATCCTGACAGCTGTAGAAAACGCTTTATTGCTCCTACCAGATAACTGGGGGAGCCTGCTTTCTTTCTTCTCCCCTGCCCTCTTGAAAAGGAAGCGTCAACGCTGCTTCCCCTCTGGCTGCCTGGCCAGTGACAGTGCCCAGCACAGCCTTGCAGAGCAGGGATCCGGCCAAGCGGACCTGCAGAGAGGGCTGCAGACCCAGGTATATCCTAAATAAACAGAGGCCATGAGAGCAGAGAGCTGCACCAACCGACACCACTGTTATTCCAGCATTTTTGCCTAGAACAGGTGATGGGAGCTCTGGTCCGTATTTGTTTGGATCACTACAGTGGCCACTCCTGAAAAGTGGCATAACTTTGGATGGGAACCAGCCCACAGACATCTAGGATGTCACAAAGCTTAAACTAATTAAATAAGCATTGCTCTAGCAGCTGTTTTAAATAGCTGTACATCAGCCTGACTTCCAGTGCCTCAGTTTTTAATAGATTAATATCATGTGAAGGTTTCACATTATCATTTGGATGAAATTCAGATATTTGAAGATGGAATGATATCCAGTACTTTTCCGTATTTCTGGGAATTTCATGTTAATATGTTCTGTTTCTCTGCAAAAGGCATGAAGCTTTCTACCCAGTATCAGACATACTGCACAAGAATGGCTCACAACTGTTAATTAAAAAAAGTCCAGGATGACAGGCAACACAGTCTGCTCTCATGTGCTTTGTAAGCAGGCAAGGAAATCTTGGAGTTCATGAATGGTTCATTTATACTGCACTTTAACTTATCTGCTTCTCGAGTACTCCCAGTCTTCTAAAAATGTTGGATAAATTTGCACTGGATGTCCCTCACCTAAACTGATTATCAGTATCAGATCCAAAAATAATTTAATTCCTCTAAACATTACCTGTTGCTTCCTGCTCCTCTGAACAATAGTTTATTGTCTGGCTCTGTTGTGCCACATTTTGTCCTGTCAACTGAAGCCACAGATGGGCTGAAAGGGGAGATGAAAGTGTTCTGTGCTCCTTTACAAACCATAAGCCAAAACCCAGGGAATGCACTTTACATCAGATGCCCTCTAGCCATGTAGGTAATGACTATTTTACCTTCATCTTTGTACAGATATCTGCCAGTTGTCTGGGATTTGGAAAGTATGTACGGCGCACGGGGCGAGGGGTGCAGTGGGTGTTCATTAGATAAAAGCTACATTTTCCTGACTTGTCAAAAATGTGCAGTGTAAAGGAACTCAATTTGGTTTACAAGCAACACCAAGAATTTGCTTTTTCTGTTGTTATTAGTTACAGAAAAGGTGAGCGCTTAGTGTGACCCAGTATTTTTCACTAGATACTCCTGCAGCAGTGGAAGTATAAGGAAAAGTGACTCATTTCTTCCTTCTCATGGACAAGCCTTTCTCCTCTGCCCTTTTGCCCCTCTCCTGGAGGGGTTCTGGTGTTTCTGCTCTGCTCCTGCTGCAACTGCAGCTGCTGGGGAATCGGCCCCAGCCATGCTGCTGCTGCCCCCTCCCTGGGGAAGCCACGCTTCCCCTTCCCTGAGATAAACCTCTGCTGGTATGAAGGTAATTCAGGTGTGAAAATCAGGTGTAACTTAGGTATAATATCCTTCATTATTGACCTGATTTTTCTTTGGACTTTCTCCTTTCCATCCTTTCCCTGCTTCAGTTTTCAGCCTCTTTTGAAAGGTGGAAATTTTTTTCCATGCTTAGCTACATGAAAAAGAGAAGAAGGCAGGGGAAGGGAAAGGAAGGGAAGGGAAAGGAAGGGAAGGGAAGGGAAGGGAAGGGAAGGGAAGGGAAGGGAAGGGAAGAGGAAAGGAAAGGAAAGAGGAAAGGAAAGGAAGGAGGAAAGGAAGGGAAAAGAAACCTAACACATGCCCCACTGAAACAAAACAGAAAAGGAGGAGGAAAAAAAAACAACAAAAGAAGAAAAGAGAGCAGGGGTACGCAGGGCCCTTTGCATACGCCAAAAATGCAACCACAGCGTACCAGCAGGAACACACCCATCGGCTCCCCTCCCAGAACAGGAGGAAGCAACCCCTTACTCAGGTCCAGACCACAGACACACCAGGTTACCCTCGAAGCCCAGCCTGCTGCATGCCACGACTTCGCACCCACAGCTTGCTCTCCCTGCCCAAATCCCAAGGAAGAAGTGTCGCCTTGCTGTCCTCTCTCAAGGACTATAAGAGGTGGGAAATCCCTCCCTGGCTGCCGTGATGGACTCAGGAAGTAAGAGTGTGACCAGCAGTCTGCTTACAGAGGTCCTCCAGACGTGAAGAGAGGTAGGAGATGAGGCCAGAGGGCTTTGCTTAGGGTGGAGGCTTCCTCCAGAGATATTATTGCTATGGAGAATTCTTCAAACAGGCCATGGAAATGGTGAGGGACATGGGGGTGAGAGACTGAGCTTGACTTGAGAAACCCGAGTCAGGCAGAGCCTTGGGAGAAGACAGCAGTACTGGTGTGGTTCCATAGTGTTCGGCTGTGTCTGAAGAGCACTGTTGTCTCCCAAGGTCACTTCCTTGGGCTTCAAATCCTGGTGCTAAGGATCTCAGAGCATTGTTAATGCTGTGTAAGGACCTCTTGGCCTAAGAAATCCAAAATTGTGACCCCTTTGTTCGGCTGCTGTCTTGCCCTGAGGTGCCTGTGCCTGATGTTTTGCTCTGCAGGAGTTTGGCCAGAGAAGGAGGATCGCAGTGGTGCCCTAATGACCAGTTAATTGTTGTATGTTAAATAGTCATTTCAGGAACTATACAAATAGACACTGGAGCAAGAATTAGACCCCGAGGGCCCTCCTCTGGGCGAGTGATTGAGTTCAGAATCTGAGGGTGCTCTTGCTCACTCTCTCCCTCTGCTCCAAATGATCTTTAATGACTCCTTGCCAAGTGGAGCAGTTTCAGCAGAAGGGGCTGATGCTGGTTCCTTTTCCTCTCTGAAAACTTCTGGGGTTTGAGTCCTTGCAGACAGAGAGCAGCTCCAAGCTAGCTTAAGCCTATCATACATTCAAGTATTGTCAGTGAAATGGAGATAATGGCACCACCAAACACACACACAAAAAAAAAATTACTTGGGCATAAGGGTAATAAAGAGACTGCGAGGGGTCAGGGCAATCCCAATCATAAATACAGGCTGGGCAGAGAATGGACTGAGAGGAGCCCTGAAGAGAAGGACTTGGGGGTGCTGGAACCCACCGCATTCATCTACAATGGAAACACAGCACAATTTCAGTTGTGCCTGATGGCATTTCAGAATAGCCTAGGAAGTACCCAGTAATAAATTCAATAATAATGATGACTTTGTAATATCCTTGTAAGACAAGTTTGCAAGGATGGTACAAAGCGAATACACCACAGCAGTGGTACCCGTGGATTTGCTGCTGAAGCACAGACCAACCGCACATTGAGAGTTGGCCAAAGCTCACAAGGTTGTGTAAAGTCTGGAGCTGACCTGCCTTTGAACTTCTCAGGGAAATGTGCATCTCACTAGGGACTCCAGTAGCTCTGCGGCCACATGCTGGCTCTCTCAGGACAAAAAGCCAGGAGGTGTTCGCAAGGCGTGGTGGAAGGAGCACATGGGGCACCAGCATGGCTGTGGTGGGATGTGCAGGCAGGGGCAGGCAGCAGGAGGGAGGCAGGTGTCATGGGGAGAGCTGTGAGCAAGCGTGTCTCTCTGAGCTGGTGGAGAAGAGGAATCCACAAGCATCATCTCTTCTTCTTTGGTTAGAGTGAAATGCGTGGAGCAAAAGAGGTTTTCTGGGCTCACATGTTTATGCTTTACCTATGTGCTGCCTCGAACCAACCAATCCTCTCTGAAGTATGAGAAAGTGCTTTCTTATCACTGCTTCTTGAAAGGTGAAGCAGAGGAAACAGGACATGCTTTGGGCACTGTGCTTCATGGTAGTGCTGGGCTATGTTTCTGCCTTCTTAGTGCTTGTTTCAGGACTTTCATATGTGCCAGCCAAGAAGGGTGGTGACGTAGTTGGCTTCCCACAAACCCTACTCTTTAGTGGGAGATTTGCTTTGGAAATATTGCATTAGTGGCAGTGAAAGAAGCAGTGGAGCGTGGTCAGGGTGTGATCATTGACTTGAAGAAATGTGTGTTAGTGCAGAGACACATTGCCTCCAAGGAGTAGGAAACAAATCTCCAAGAAAGACAGAAAAATGCTTCATATCATAACTGGGCTGTGAGAGCTCTCCTAGCATTTGGTACGTAGTGCCTAATATGCCAAATACCTAACAAATACCTGAAAAAAGGAATGCAACCCCAAATTTGCTGAAACATGGGAATGTTAAAACACTGGGTCACACCAGCAGCAGTGTGGGAGTTTGGCAGGGGTGGTTTGAAAGACTCTATCATGTGTACTGTTTTTTATTTTGCAGAGGAACTGAACCCATTGATTTTATGGCTGAAGACAGTATGGAGAACAGCAGCCCAGTGCTGGAGACGAACTTGTCCCCTGGGTAATATGGTGCCATGGAAATACAACCTGATGGCCAAAGTCACCAGATGGTGCTATTGTGCACACTATTTGTGTGCATGTGTCACCATTGCACACACTTTGAGGGGACATTGTGGGGTTTCTTTTTGGGGCAAGGGTGCTGGGGTGATTTGCTCTCTCCCTTTGTCCCTACCTGGTCCTAGACCTTGGGGCTGAACCATTCCAGGACGGAACACTCCCTCACCGGCCCTGAGTCCCAAGATGGGGACCACCTCAATGTCATTTCAGCCACCACTGTTTGAAGTTAAAGCATAAATAAAACAAGTTATACACAGAAAAAACCCTCATTCTGTTTCACTTATTTCTTCCCTGTGGGGAATCCCAACATCTCCACGCAAGAGGATGTAAAAAAAAAAAAAAAAAAAAACAACAGCAGTGGCTTCCATGATACACAAGTAGGCAAGGGACACGTCTGCTCATCTCTGATTAACCAAAGCACCTTCTAAAGTATCCCACAGCAAAATCACCCTACCGCCAGGCACAAAATGCCTGGCCTTTAGCCTATGAACCCACAGAACCGAAGGGTGCTGCTCTGTGCCCCAGAAGAGTGGTTTTTTTGGGAAGGGCTCTGCTTTCTCTGCTGAGTGAATGCTGTAGTTCAACTCCTGATGGCAGGATCATGGCCTGAGCAGCTCTGCTGGGCTGAAGTATGACAGGAAGAATACGAGCCAGGTTCAGAGGGACCTGTCTCGATCCCTGTCACCCCCACAATTAGGTGTAATATTACATACCTACAAAATATTAGCTGTTTAACAATTATACTTTATTTGCATAAAGACATATATTTATATAAATGCGTATTTACATTTAAATAACATAAAATTATGACATATAATACACAGTATGGTGTGTACCTCTATAATAGTACCTAATACCTATAAAACATATACATAGCATTATCTCCATGGGACCGTCTCCTTGGAGGGAGCACACTGCATGTTCAGTCGTGCTTGCTGACCTTGAGGGCAGCTGTGGGAACCACCTACTTTGTCTCTCTCTACCTGGAGTCTCGTTCTCCACCACCATCAAAATAGTGCTGATAACAAAAGCAGGTGACTGTGCAGGAGAAGGACATGGGTCTGGCCCCAGATGTGCATTTGCAGAGCTCTGTGCTTGAGCACAATTAAATGCCATGGGACAAAACCTGAGCTGCAGGGGAAGGTGTCAGTTTGGCCAAGCCAAGACCTGACTTTTGCAGCTTGCAGAGGTAGGGAGTGTAGACTGGAACTAAAGAAGGTGGGAAGATTCATATTATCTGGGCATGTACAGGTCATTGTGGGGACAGTTTTGGTCCCACCACTTCTTGTGGAAAATGTGGGAAAAATGTAGGGGTAAAACGGTTCCTGTTGGTGCTCCAGCCTTGACTGCTGTGGGGTCTGTAGAGGGAAGGTCAGTGCCCTGGTTTTGGCTGGGACAGAGTTAACTTTCTTCACAGTAGCTAGTAAGAGTCTGTGTTTTGTATTTGTGCTGAGAAGGTGGCTGATAACATGCTGATGTTTATAGTTGCTGCCAGAACAGTCAAGGACCTTTCAGCTTCTCTGCTGTGCCAGTGTCTGCAAGGGCAGGAGAAGCTAGGATGGAGCACAGCCCCAATTACTGGCTTGGGATTCAACCTTAGGTTTAGGATTGAGACCCAAATTGTCCAGTGGTCTATTTCATATTGTGCATATCATGCCCAGTATATAGATGAGGATCTGTCTTGAAGCTCTCTCTCACTTTCTTAGTCTTCTCTCTCTCAGACTCTTTGGCTCTTCCTTTTCCAGGATTGTGGTTTCAGGACTCTCCATGCTCCAGGATTGTTAGCTGGGAATGGGCTGAGCCTTGGTCATTGGGTGGTGAGCAGTTGCACTGTGTATTACTAATATGTATATGTTACTATTATTATTATTTTCAATTTTATTGTAGTTTGGTTGTTAAATTTTTCTTATTTCAACCCACCAGTCTCTTTTCCCTGTGTAAGCCGTAATACTATTGTTTTCTGAACAGTATTCATACCAATATTGTGATCCTGAGATCCTGAGAGACAAATGAAAGGTATCAGTGGGCATTTTAAGAGTGCCGTTACAACAGATACTTCTTTTCATGGGCCATGGGGAAGTTATTTCTGTGAATTATTTTTTTAAAGATTTGCTCTCTAAAGCAAGTAGTAAATTAAGCAAAGCAACACAAAAGTAAGGGTGATATACTGTGCTAGCCTTTTGAAGAGCTCGTGGTTAAATAATGTTCCATAGTGCAATAACATGTCAAAAGATAATGGTCTTTTGCATGCGCTTGGTGCAAGGTTCAGCACCTTCCAGTCACAGTCACAACAAGAGGGAAGGAGGCTCCTTGGCCACCTTATGAGGCTATTCAGCAGCCCTAAAGCTGTTCTAGCCTTAGCCACAAGGGTGATGAGGGCAATTTGCCAGATGCTGAAAGCGAAGCTCCATATAGCTATGATGGGAGCAGAGCTCACAGCAGGATCAGTCCCATACAAACGTGAGGACACCCCTCAAAGTAATGGGATTATCCTGGTGGCCAGTAAGTGCTGCCTGTTGGGAGTATGGCTGAGAAGACCAAACTCACTCTGGCCTCATCTCCTCTAATTAAAGCACTGCTGCTGTGTAAGTCCAGCAGGCTGAGTTGGCCGTGCTGCTCTGGCTCTGCTGCTGGAGCAGAGGTGGAAGCTACTGGCTGGTTTTTGTCCCCGGAGCAGGACCTGCTCTGAGCAGATGGTGATGGGGGTGTTGCAAGGAGATGGCTGGTCTCACCACCACTCTCCCCCCAGAACTGCCCTGGGGCCACAGCAGAACCCCGCTGTCTCCGGTGCTGGGAGGGCAGCACTCTCCAGCATGCACCCCGAGCAGGGGAGTCTGGCCCCAAACCCAGCAGCTAAAGCCCTTTTGTCCCAAAGCATCCCTGCTGCTGGCTGAGTCCTCTTCCTCAGTGATTAAAACTTTGGGGGGGGCACCTTTATGACTCAGAAATAGAGAGGAACACCCCCCCTCTGAGGGGGTGCCTTCTGCTGTAGAGACCTGCCAGCAAAGCAATGCAAAAAGCACTGGCCTGCAAGGGACCCCACGCAGGGACAGGGACAAGGATGGGGCTGGGGTGCTCCCCTGAGGGGTTACAGCTGCTGGAAGGGGATGAAGCTGCATCCGTATGCTTTTAGCAACAGACACAGGACTTGAATCAATAATACAAGAAAGCCTGTGGTCGGCGGCATTTCTGGCCACAGCAGATGGACCACCATTCAAGGAAGGGTTTGAGGCTTCCTCTGCCTGAGGGGATTTTAAACCACATTCCCACATTTCAGGCAAGTACCCTCATCTCTCTCTGGCCTGTAGGTCCCTGTAGAAACTGCAGCATCACACAGCCAGGAATCACAGGGCTGTAGGGAGCTGAGCGAAAGCATGCCTTGGCAGGGTACTCAGCCGGGCAGGGGCTGCCCTGGTGCCTGCACCCAGGAGCATCTCTATCCGCCGAGACACTCGTGCCTCAGCTGGCTGTGACCCTGCGCTACCTGATCTAACTTGAGGTTGGATTTCACTTTGAAGTTGGCCCTGCTTTGAGTGGGGGTTGGACTAGCTGACCTCCAGAGGTATCTTCAAAGCTAAATTATTCTGTGATTCTATGTTTCTATCACTGGTTTTTATCCAGTTACTGTTTCATGTAAAATCCCTCAAGACACTCGTGCCTCAGCTGGCTGTGACCCTGCGCTACCTGATCTAACTTGAGGTTGGATTTCACTTTGAAGTTGGCCCTGCTTTGAGTGGGGGTTGGACTAGCTGACCTCCAGAGGTATCTTCAAAGCTAAATTATTCTGTGATTCTATGTTTCTATCACTGGTTTTTATCCAGTTACTGTTTCATGTAAAATCCCTCAGTGAAGTTCCCTAGCCATTAGGTACAGGCATGTTCCTTCTTGCCTGTTCTACCTCTGCCTCCATAAATCTAAGAAAGCTCAGCTGTGGAGGTACAGAGTCCTCAGCAGTTGTTTAGGTAATGCATAAAGATTAAAAGCTACTACATTTGCCAGTAAAGGCAAGACTCTTAGGGTCACTCTACATTAAGTAAAAGCTCCATTAATTTGATCAAATAACTAAATTATGCATTATAGTGATTCATATAACATTGGATTATTTAGTTCTGTATAAAATTTTGCATGGAAATTTTTTTCTGGTGCCTTTCAGTAACTCCATCACATTACAGATAATATAAAAGTGTATTTAATCACAACTGAAAATAAATTAATGTGTTATTTGGGTACGAACACAGGCAGATAAATGTAATCATATACAAAAACGTTATATTAAATTAAGCCTGAAAAATAATTACATTTACTATATCTTTTAATGGCAAATAAGCAAATTAAAACTATATTTGAATATTGATTTAAATGTGTTAGTTTTTTATCCCTTAGGTTTAGGTATGGAAGGGGCACAGCCAGCACTCATTGTGTAACTAAAGATGTTAAAAATATACATTAACTCAGACACTGGAAAACAAAAATGGTAATTTTTGACATTTTTAGGGTGAAAAGGCTTACACTTTAAAAAAAATATTTGCAAAAGTGTATCCTGTTTTCAAACCATATTTATTTTCCAAAAAGTAACAAGTTTCATGATGTGGTGCATTCTACAGCAGATGAAAATATTTAGTATGTTAAATTTACAGCCGAGGGCAAAAAGCTGAACTTGGGAACCTATTTAAAGTGCAGTGGAAGTCTGTAAAGATAACGATGGGGAGTTGAAAGCAGTGATGCCTCAGTCAGTAATATCTCAATAACAAAGAGGTAATACTTTGCTGCAGCAAACAGTTGGCCCATTTTTGTCATTATGTCTAATCAAGTCCAGTCTTGCCTGAACCTCCTCAGCCAGCAGACATCCAGCACTTAAATATAACCGTATGTGTCCAGTGCGGTTACAAGTGTCATATCGCGCTCCCGGCTCTGTCCTCCCACCTCCAGCTGGCCCTGCACCCTGGGGTGTCACATTCCAGGTTTTATCTGCTGAACGTGCGCACCGATGGTGCAGGAGGCTGCCGTTCGCTGGAGGGCTCGGGAAAGGGGCACAGGGTGGTTATCATCCCCGGGGAGATGTGTGCCCTCTCCGAGCCCAGACCCAGCAGCAGCCACCTACGATGGGAAGTGTCAGTAACCCTGCCAGAAAGTGCCTGGAGTCAGTGCGGGCTCAGGCTCACAGTGCAGCAGGATTTCTGCAGATGCTCATGGACTTCTTCATGCTTCTGTTTGTCCCCTGGTGCGCGCAAAGAGCCACGTGGCAGCTTTCGCCTGCACGAAAGGCTGCACAGGAGGCTGGCCGGGGCTGCCCAGGCGGGACCCCAACCCCACTGGCAGCCAAGCGCGGGAAGAGCCCCTACTGCCAGGCTGAGGACAGCGTGTACCTGCTCGTGCAAGGGGAGGCGGGAGGGAAGAGCCGGAGGCAGGAGCTGTCTGAAGTGCTTTCTGCAATTACCCTGGAAAATTCATTAGTGTGAGTCAATGGCAGAAAATTAAGAAAGCACCAAGGAACTAACAGGATCCTCCATCAACACACAACAGGTTTCACAAGGTAAACAGCCTTGTTCATAATTTACTGAGGTTTTAATGTTGCCTACATGGCTTAACACTCCTGGTGGGATTCCAGCTTTGAGCTGATAAATACAATAAATACATTAAATTACCCATATTGCTTATTAATTATATCCAGGCACTGGAATCCTAGTTGTGGCTTTTGATGCATTTTAATGCAAATTTTAGTGAATAACATCCACTACCCTGGAGGAAGCAGAGGGGGCCAAGCCTTTTCACAGCTGGGGGTGGGATGTAGGGTTGTATTCAACCCTGATGAGTTTTACCAAAGTCCCATGGCCTTTCCCAAAGAGACCTGAACTGCCTGCAGGAGCAGTGGGGCATCCAGCACAGGTGACAGGGGGAGGCATGACCTGGAACTAACAATCTTGCTCAGGCCACTTCTCCAAGTCCATGTGACATTGGCTGGGGTTGGGGGAGATACTGAAGCTGTTGTGAAATAACCTCTCCATAGACAGGGAACGAAGGCCTTGAGAAGGTGGTTCTGCTAAGAAGTTTTTGTGATTGTAGTTTCTCTTTTGGTGCAATGATCTCTAGTAACACTGGGGAGAACAGAGATGTGCTGAGAGCTGTCATCTCTGCCTTGTCTCCCATTTGTACCAAAAGCCTGGAGGACCAGGTGCAGCTCTGCCATTGCAAGGGAGGCCAGCGGGCTTGCTCTGGGGTGGTCTGGACAAACTGATACGTACAGACGATATGAACAAGTCAAGATGTGATTTTAGTGTGGAAGCAGGGGTGCTAGGCATTGCACCAGTGAAGAAGAAGGACAAGTTAATCCAGCTCCCCTTTCCACTTCTCTCTCCAGTGCTGTGCCGAAGACGGGCAGGCAGGGGAGACATGTTGGGAAGAAAGGGCTCTCCATACTCCTCCCCCAGAGAGGAAGCTGAGTTGCTAATATTATCTGTATTTATTGTATTTATGTGGTACTGAGCTCATCTTTGAGACATCTGGGCCCAAGAACAGTAATTAAAATGAACAGCTGTTGACAGCAGTTGTCACAAATTGAACAACTGGCATAAATCAAACTGCCTGGACTCTCAGCCATCTCTCCCAAGGAGGGGATAAATACCATCTAGCCAAATTAAGAAAGCGCTGTGGAGAGCAAATGCTTGTGGCACAGAGTCAAAAACATGCCAATACCGTGCTCTGTTTAGGTTCTGGAGGAGCAAATTCCCCAGCCCAGGTGCCCTCCTTGAAGTTTGCCTGTCTGCCCCCTGCTCACCCCCATCCTCATCCCCCCATTGATTCCAGCTATGGTACAAACAGAGCAAGCTTTCTGGCAATAGGGTAGGTTAAAAACAGCAACAAACTCTGTCTGATGGTGGAGTTTGTGTTATGAACAAGTACCGCTGGCTTTACTGTATGCTGAAGTTTGAAGGTAGGTAGAGCACAAACCAAACCAAAATCCCGCCCAAAGCCATTTGAAATCCATGACATTCAGACTTAGGATGTACCCAAGGGCAGCCAAGCTCAGTAAGGCAAATATCTGTCTAAGTCAATATCCTAAAGCAACAGTCCAGGGAACAGGGTAACCTATGGGGAAGCAGACATGGTGCCATCTTCCAAGCACTCCCCTAATCTCTGACCGTTTGCAACTCGGAGCTATTTAAATGGCAAGGCTCAAGAAAACAAAATCTATCTTAGAAAACCCCTGTGCCAATCACATAATAATTATGGATCAAGTCCTTGGGAATCCATGTAACACCCTTATTTCTTTCTTAGAAAGCTGATAGATTTTCTTTACTTAGAGCAGGGTCCAATTTAACACCAAAGTCCATTTGTAATTAAACAGTTGCTTTTCTACTCCCTTCAGAAGGTTTCGAGGTTGGACCCAGGTGGGGAATTCTACCCATCACCTTCCCTTTGCTTCACGCAACTGGAAACACAGGAGCTTTTCTACAGGTAGTAACCAGAATTGCCCTGTTGCTGAGGCTCTTCTGCAGCCCACAGGTTCACCACAAAAATCAGGGCTGAATAAAAGCGGGCAAAGACACAGACACACACAGTCTCCCCTGTGGGGCAGCACTGCCCTGGGGCTCTGCATGACGCCAGGCCAGCTGGACAGAGCGGGCTGCGACACGTCCTCAGCCCCAGCGACGAAGGTGGGACAGCAATGCGGGGTATTATTTCAGGCAGCTCCCTGGCTCGGGCGGCACTTACTCACAGGGCGCGTTCTCGAGTTTTGCATTCATGTGGCTGCAAATAGGTGCAGGAGTTCGTGCCTCCTCGCATAGCTCCAGGAGCGAGGTTGGAGGAGCTGGGAGCTGCCTGTGGGATGTGTGATAACAACCAGGGCAAGAGGCATGGCAGCAGATCAGACTTTGCTGCCCAGGGCTGTGAGCCCTGTTCTCCTCCTCCTTCTGATGCTCACAAGAAGTCCCATTAGTTCCCGCTCTGCCGCTGCTGTAGGTGCACTGCCGTGCGCCCAGCCCACCCTGCTCCGCTTTCCACTCCTGCCCTGGCGTTGTCCCTGGCATTGTCCCCTCGGCCATGTGTGGGGCAGGGGAGAGCAGGCCTGTTCCTCTAAGCCCCAGCAGTTGCCCACACATGCGGTGCCCCCTCTGCACGGGCAGACAGCTCTAGGCTGCCTTGGACCTTTGGACCTCTTTCTTTATGACTGACTCGGTTGTTTTACAGGGATGCTAACAGGGGTGAGGGGACTTGCTCACCAGTATTTGTTCTCCTTTCCTCCCTCGGCAGTGCCCAACTTCACCTCTGCAGACCTGAGATAACTCCCTGCATCTGGATTCAGAAAAACTCCAGTTTTCTGGTTTTTCTCAAAGCCGTATAAAGGAAGAAAGACTGTGCGCATGCAACCTTTCAAATAACATTTGCAGCTTTCTTCTTACCCTTATTTATTATGTGTTTGGCTCCAGTCGTGCGTTGGAGCACCATTACACCAAGCACCATGCAAACACAGAACAGAAAAGCTGACAGTGACTAGAAGAGCTTGCCATCTAAATAGCATAAATCACTGCTGTGATGGTATGTAGAAAAAAGTGCTAACTCATGCTGGCGTACTCCCAGCTGGAAAAAGAAAGAAGGATAAGCTCTGCTTATCTTCTCATGGGCTCAATCACAACCTCTCACACTGGGCTTACAGCATCTCTGCTTTTTGCGGTGGTGATTCCTTCAGGTCCATCTCAACCATGTCCCTTCCCGGTGAATAGAATACTTGGTAGCATGTATCTCCTCCTGCTTAAGTGACATACAGTCGCGACAGTGTTTTTCTAGCACAGAGAAAGCCTATGCTTACTGGAGGGATGATTTGGGTTTGGCTCTCAGTCTTCAGGATTTAGTCTTATTAATGGCATTCAGGTGGAAATAATAAACTTGCTTTATTTGGAGTGTGAGAGATGTGTCTTGAAAGGCAGTAATTGTGGCAGAGTTTTGCTTTTGGTAAGCTAAAGTAAACAACAGGCCATCTAGATGGATATGATGTCCAAGTACTTTCCAAGCACAGGGGCTGAGGTGCTGGCTCTGCCTGCTTTGTTTGCACTGGCCAGTATAAAACAATCTGCATACCATAATCTGAAAGGAAAGGTCATCCCAAAGGTCACATGTTTTAAGGGTGCTACTTCAAAGACGTTTATCTCCTTTACAACACCATTAAGTCTCTGGTAATGGTCTATTGTCTTTCATCATCTCAACCTCTTCACCTGCCTGTTTACGTTGGGCCAAGCCTCCGATGCGAGGCGCGGGGTAAGCAGGTGCTCGGTGGCTCCTGCTTGACGGAGCGCACTCTGTGTTATTTGAGAAAGCAGCAGGCTGTTACGAGACTGTCAAACCATAACCACAGTCATCCTCTTCCCCCGTCCTGCAGAAACCAGTAGTTAAATCCTGCAGGTTTCAGCTGTTGTTTCTGATCCAGCCCTTCTTGCCTTTTCCCATTGCACTGTTCAGGCTGGGATCTCCACTGAGGTGGCTCCTTCACGAAGACCGGTCCCTGCTGTTTCCCCATCATATCTCTCTCACTCTGCTGCTGCTGGAGGCTGAGTTTGTTTGTCATACCTGAGGAGCGTAATGGCTTCTCTTCTCTTGATCCTCTTTTTTATGATGCAAGATGGAGGCCAACTGCATCACTGCTATTAGCCTATAACCCCTGAGACAAGAGATTGTCTCCTTGCTGACTGTCCTATTGACTTCAGTTTGCATCACTGCACCAAAGTCCATCAGCTGAATATCCAAACCAAGCTCTTTCTTAAAGACCTTGGTAATGGGTCTTAGGGTTGTTGTCACCCAAATAAATGCCCCTTTCCCATGGGCACCTCCTTGGGGCTGCTAGAATACCTGAGGCACAAAGTCAGAGAGCACTGTGGTAAGTTCCCGTGCAATAAAAAATTCAAATACTTCTTTTTTCTGCTTACTCTTTCACTAAGATACACCATACCTATGTGCACCTAGCCTAGTCATGCCCACAGGGCAATGTTTAATCTCTTTACATGTACAGCATCCTCTGGGAGCCCCATAATATTCACAGCTTTGGGAAGAGGAGACTTGTCTCTCCACATTTTCCATTGCTGCACTGAGATGCTGTGACAGAGAAGAGAGGATCTTTTTCATTCTCAGCAGTCTTTGCCTTCTAATTGACAGCAACTCTCTGCCTGTCAAGAGAGGGGAGGTGGACTAGGTGGGTGGCACTAAGCCGTAGGAGCACACTAAGCATGGGATTGTGCTGCTGGATGCGGGGGGCTGCTGAGCCCCCAGGCCGAGTGGGAAGGAGAAATTAGTGCCCCAGGTCTTGGCCAAAGACTGATGGACAGAGCACAAGGAGTTGCCCAAGAGCACTCACGCAAGCATGGCCAGGTGCCTGCTTCATGCAGAGGCTACGTCTCTTCCTACAGAGTTGAGATATTATCAGTTATTATAAGTTATTATTAGATGTTACCAATTGTTGTTATTATTATTACTATTACTATTGTTATTATTATTATTATTTCTAAAGATCATACATTTGATCACAAATTTATTCTTAAATTGTTTCTCAGTCCCTTTCCATCAGGCAGTGGGGGACATTTTACAGGCTTTTCTAGGAAGAGTTTGTAAGTGCTGTCTCCACTTCAAGGTTTCCCATATAAGTTCATCTGCCACACACTTATAACTTAACTGAACCTAAATGTTTGGGCTGAAATTTCCCATGCCACGTTGAATTAGCTAGGAAAATATTAAAATTAAGTGATTTAGACTCTCTATCAATAAGAAAGTAAGAAAGAAAAAGAGTAGCCTTTGCTCATGTTAAAAACCAAGAGAAAGTTTATAGTCCTCTCCTAGAGGAATTCTAGCACTGTTGCATTTGGCCTTCTTGTCTGAAAATTACTGAAGGACTCAGACTACGCCTTTTTCTGTTCCCACGAAAAGGTAGTCAAATTTGATGAAGCTGTGAGCTCTTGAAAAAGTTCAGTTTGCCATGTCTCAGTAGGGTTTGCCTAAGTTTTTCAGCTCTTATCCCAAATATTCTACCTGCCCTGAACATGAATCAGAGAGGGACTGAGCAGGGCTTTTCCTGAAATGGCTTCTTCAGATCCTGGTCCCTGCTGTTATGCCAGGCATGGCATGGAAGTCAGAGAGCATCTCTCTCATGCTCCCAGTGCCTACCAGTCCATGCCCCAGTGGGTGCAGGCGGGGGTGCAAAACAGGCAACGAGGAACATAAAGGTTTTGGAGAGTGGGAAAGAGCAGTTGGGCAGAATTCATTCCGGTGGGTGATTGGGAAGAAGTGGCTGGAGCAGACCCAGACTGAAGAGACAGGACGGATGATGATGGTAAAGTACCTCCTACACACTGGGCTCCTATTTTTTCTCTAGACCTTTGGCTTTTGCATGCTGTCCTGCTGGCAAGTGAAACCTTCGGCAAAAGCTGATGAAAAGCCAGAATTCCCAGCCTGCAGGGAAGACCAGTGATAGGATTTTTTTTTTTTTTTTTTTTTTTTTTGTTCCAAAGTGGTTTGAATGTCTGAAATACTGAAATTTTTGTGCTGGGCAATTATTTTTTACAATGGTGTCCTTAATTCTACCATTTCTTAACCTTTAACTCCCTGGCTTTGCATGATTATGTTCCTTTCATATTAGTGCATAACTTCATACAATATATGAAACTATCTTAAGAAGATTATATACACCCATGCATATGTCTATATGTCTGTATATTGCATAGCCATAGAATTTATTTTCTGTCTATCCCACAGGTGAGGAAATGTATTCTTTTAACAGGAATTCTGTTATTCCCTGGAAATGTATATGTCTAACCTGTTTGGGGTTTAATTACTGTAAGTGCCAGGTATTTATTTATCTAAACTCTAAGTAGATCCATATGTATATATGAGTATGTAGTTACTGGAAGTTTTAAATGAATTTTATAATTCTGGTATTTAATTTGCTGGAACTATAATTTGACCATATACTGTAGATGTATTTATTTATTATATGTGTTATCAGGCACAGATTTTGGAATTGCATTTTCCTGTGTGGACTCTTGTGGTCACACACTCCTATTTGCAGGCTGAGGCCATAAATAACAGCCTGGTTTTCATTTTTTTAAAGACAACTTGCTTTTAACCAGGAACAGTGCAGAAACATTTGCAGTTGGTACCTGGGAACCGTGCTCTTCCTCCTCCTTGTGCTGCTGGCTTCACTGAAAAGCTGAAGGTGCCCAGGATCTCAGCTGGCAGAAGGTGGAAAAACGCCAAGAAATTCAAAGGAGTTCCACTGAACTTCACCAGCCAGAAACTTGCCCCATAATTTTTATTTTAGGCAGAAGAGGGAGAGTAAACATTTCCATGGGCCTGGAAAGAAGAACTCCTTTCTGTATGCTCATTACATGCTCCATTTTTAGAAACTAGTCAGTAGTCACTTCGAAAGTGAAAAACTAGCTGATTCTACAGCTCTGTGCCAGCACACTCACCAAACTGGTGTCGTTCGTAACTCATTACATGGAGTGAGAATTCTGCACTAGCTCCACAAAAAGTAGGAAAAAGCATCTAATGGGATCTTTCCCAGAAATGACAAAGTTCCTGCTTGTTTTGCTTAATTTGTCTTATCTAGTCCTACCCCCAACCTGTGCTTCTCCCATCCAGGAGACAAAGCTGATTATAAAGCCTGATGTGGTTGGTTTAGGGCAGGCATGTTGAAAGGCATAATAATGCGTTAGGCACCAAACCCCGAACTCACCGGTTCTCAGAGGTCCTGGCTGAAGGCAGCTGGGGTCAGTGGCCAGGTGCCTGCCACACAAATGCGAGACCAAGTCTTCCCCTTCCATGTTTACCAACCCCTCCAAAAATGTTATTCAGATTCTCTGAACTAATACTGAGCTCTGAGAAAATAGGGAGAAGTGTGCTGTTGATATACTGACAGTACTCATTGTAGTTATCCAGGTTGGAATAGCAATAATGCAATGTTTCTGGAGTTGTTTCTCACAATGGGATTTGAAATAGTTTATTTCTGAATAATTTGAATTTACCTGTGATGCTGTGTTCTGTCTTTGGTGGATTTTTTTCACCAACAAGATTATATATTGCAATATAGTTCTACCATGCCTGCCACTTGGTTCCCAGATTTCATATGATTGGCAGTGGAGGTGGACTATCTTTTTAAAAAAATACCCCCTTTTTTTTCCTTACGTTGTGTATACAGGCATTTTTTTGCAGAGCTTCCTTTCTTTTCATCTTTGGGAGCACTGGACAGTGAGCTATATTTATGGGTGAACAACACAAAGTGTATACAGTTTTTAAAAGGCTTTCCCTGATTGCACCGTAGGTAATTTCTAACGTTTCTAAATGACCGTATTGTTTGATTTCAGTGAGGTGTCAAGAGGACTGTGTTAGGTATTAACAGACTGTAAAATCAGGCCCAGGTTTCATGCCAACCCTGTGATACAGGCTCAGATTTCCTCAGGGGAGAGTGGAAAGGAAGAAAGGGATGGAGGGTTTTTTCTTGACTGTCTGCCACGGATGCCTCTTCCCTTCCCTGTGCACTGCCTTGGTTTCTCTCTAGCTAACACCTGAGATATGGGAAGCACTCATCTCCACTGCTGCTGCAGCTCTCACCTGTGTCCTGTACCCCATTTCTGCAGAGCCTACGGCCCCCATATGCCTTCTGGGGAGTTTGGGGCAGGGCTGCCCGTGACCCTGTATGATGGTGTGTGAGGTATAGCTCTAAATACTCTGAGAGATTCAAATAAACTGCCAGAAAGAATGGTTAGCTGGTAACAGAAGCACCTAAACATGAGGTTAGGTGAAAACATGCCTGTTTTTAGATCTTCTAATAAAAAATATTTTCCTCTCCCTGCATAATTATACTTCGGATAAGGAATCTGTACCCAAAATGGATAAGGAATCTGTTCCCCAATATACTATCTTGCTATATATTATCAGACACAAACCTCTACCTAGTCTTTCACTGAGTTCATGTTTTGAGATGTCACTAAGTCTAAGCCTGGCATTTCAGAAGCCTGAGTAGGCAGAGATACTTAAGATGTCTTTTGTTCTGGTGAGACCTGGGAGGATGATGCTGGGCACCTTGGAGGTCCCCAAAGCAGCATTTATTTCTATACCAGACCCGTCAAGCGTGGGCCACCTCCATCTGCTGATGGGACCTCCAGCAAATGGAAAAGGGAACGAGAGGGAGAGGGAAGATACTGGAAAATTAATAACCATCTTGTGTTTTCATAGAATCATAGAATGTTTTTGGTTGGAAGGGACCTTAGAGATCATCTAGTTCCAACCACCCTGCTATGGGCAGGGAATATTCTGTGTTTGGCTGGTGTGTAGGACATAACATCGGGGAGAGAGCTGGAGATTTGTGTTGCCCGTAGTGGGGAAGGAAAAGGTGGAAAGCGAGGGGACAGTCAATGACATGGACTCATAATCATCTAGCTCTGTCTCCTGGAAATGCAGTGGAAATATTTTATAGGAGACAAGGTAAAGGATGAGCCTTTTGGGTGTTTGGACACAAGGCCTCTTTGAAATGAGCCGGCTCTTAGAGAAAAGTGTGATTTATTTGAAAGTAATGAGTGAAACTGAATGAGATTCCTTGACGCTTGCCAGTTCATAAGCAAGCAAAACCTATGGTTCCTGTTGGACATCTCTCCCAGGACTAGTAATATGAGAATAGATGTTCATCCTTAAATGGAGAGACCTATATTCACAAAGAGCTTTAGACATCCCAGGAAATCGGTGGGAATTAGATCCCCAGATGCCTCTGAGAATTTGGTATAATTAGTTCCAGGAAAACACTGCCCAGGCTGTTTTTCCCTGCTACATACGGGACTGAAACACAAGTAGGGATATTCTAGAACAACTGTAGAAAACACATGCTTTTGGATTTGGGTCAGTAAACATTTCTTTCTAGTTTTGCTCAGGTCAGAACAGATCAGAGATGGGGCAGGAATCTATGGAGCTGAGTGATGGTGAACACTTTTCAACTTGCTGAAAACACTGGGAATGGAGCAAGTACAGACACAAGTCACAAATCAGCGGGTGACACAAGCCAAAAGTAGTTTTTAAAGGAAGGCAAACAGGCCTGGTTCTTAATGAGGCCACAGATGTTACTTGAGATTTTGCTCCAGTGACTATCAAGACCGCACTAGCATTACACACAGATGTTACACCAAATGATCTTGGGAAGTGGGGGCGTGATGTCATTGGGGGGTTTCAAATCTGGAACACATAATCAACTTATCTTTGTTCTGAGAGCTCTCGTTATAGCCCCCCGGGCTCTTTCAGATGTCTGTTTGCATAGGAAGTGCCCTGAGGAGAGATCCTGTTCCAGGACACAGATAGCTGTGGTGACAGTCCAACATACCTGTTTTTTAAGTTTCTCCTTGTGAGTGGCTATAACATGTTTTGGAGCAGAACTAGAGTTGGGTGGAAAGAGGATGAATGGTCCAACTCTCCATTTAGTTCAGAAAATATATTGCTTCCAGTGGAAACCTTGAGACCATGTAGAGTCGAAGTTCTCCAGGGCAGGGTGATCGTCTAGATATTTGTTGAATAAATCACCTAGCAGAACTGTGTTGTGTTCATAACAATGAATATTAGTAATGAGTAGCAGGATGATGTTTTAAAGGGATTTTTCTCTAATTAATATGGTAACATTTTAGCTTGGCAATATTTGTTTATTTCTCTGTCCATACTCTTTTTGTCATTGACTTGAACCTCATATTTCGTCTAGCTGAAACACCTCCTTAAGTGCTTCTTAAAATAGAAACTGTCTTAGATACTCATCACATTTCTCATTTGCTAGATGAATTTGAATGGAATAGAAAAAGAAAACAACAGACGTTTCTATTATTGGATGTTTCTCCCGAAAACAAAACTCATGCTCAATACCATAAGCCTAAAAATAAGTTGCTGTGCTGAAGCCAGCTTAGCTACTGTCTCACTGGATTCTCACTGAGCACATATTGCCTTTCTGAGTCAGCGCATTATAAAACAGGTCTTGCAAGGAGCAGGGAGAATGGTGATAGCTTTAACAACTCCTCTTTATCTTTTAAACAAATTGTGTGGGAGCAGTGGTACCAGACATGTAAAAATCTCACATTTCAATGTTAAAATAGCAAAAGGGAATATTATCCTATAAAGTTGAAGGATGAGTTAGGGCTCTATAAACATGAGTAGACTTCAATTCCTTTATTTTTCTTGTGTGTAAAAGTAAAATAAAACAAAGTTGATTTGATCTCTTAGCAGCTTCAAGGGCAATAAAGGTTATGAATAGCTCAAACTCAATCTGAGCAGCACATGAATGAAAGGGCTTGCTGTAGGCTGCAGCAAAGTGTTTTAGCTGATTTTTGTTGCTTCTTCCAAAGCAGAGGTATTGTGTTGGGCCACCATGACTAGATAGGATGAATAAAATACAGTTCACCTTTCCTTATCAGCAGGGACTTTTAACAGGACTGCTCAGGAAAGACTCTATGCAGATCAAGATCTGCAAAATTTGGCTTGGAGTGTGAAGGAGGAGTGCTTTATCTCTGCAGAGAGTGACTCTCCAGGCTGACTGCACTGAGCAGTGCTCTCCCAGGTGGTATTAACTTAAATCTCTGTGCCTTCGACCTCATAAAAACAGGGGATTGTGAACAGCTGGAGCTGTGCTGTTGTGGGGAAGAGGAGCTGCACAGAGGACTGCAACCCGGCAGCCTCCAATCCCCGGGCTGCTGAGAACTGCCCTGCCCCAGCATTCCCAGGTACCCTGCTCCCAGGTGAAGGCAAGATATGCCTCTCTGAGATCACCCTCATACCCTGCCCTTATCTTCAGCCCTCTTCCATGGTAGCTGCCAGCCCTTGTGAAGCTGGGTTCACCCTGGGACAGCCACTGAAGGCCCCCGAGACTCAAAAAAATTGTCTAGCTCACCTTGGATCTAGCTTTCTTCCAAGGGATGCTAGTTGCCCCCATGGATGGAGGTATCCCATTGTTGTGGTTTTAAACCCAGCTAGCAGCAAGGAAATACTATGCAGCTGCTTGCTCACCCTCCTCCCTCCCATGGATGGGGAAGAGAATTAAAGGGGTAAAGGGAAAGATTGTGGGTTGAGATAAGAACAATTTAATAACTAAACTACAATAATATTGGAAATAATAATACTGATAATAATAGTAATATATACAAATATCCAAATGAGTGATACACAGTCCAGCTGCTCAATACCCAATGACCAAGGCACAGCCTGTTCCTAGCTAATGGTCTCGGATCAGGGAGAGTCCCAAAACCACAATGCTTGAAAAGAGATAGGAACCCAGGCATCCGAGAGACTGAGATGACCCTGAGAGAGAGGGAGATGACCCAGAGAGACGGTTGACCCAGAGAAAGTGAGAACTTCTGGACGGATCCTCATGTGCCTCTGTGATAACATATTTAAGAAGGAAAAAAAAACCCTGCACAACTGCAGCTGAAGAGGAATGAGGAGATGTAAGAGAAACAACTCTGCAGACACCAAGGCCAGTGCAGAAGAAGGGGGAAGAGGTGCTCCAGGCGCCAGAGCAGAGACCCCCCTGCAGCCCATGGTGCAGCCCATGGCGAGGCAGCTGTGCCCCTGCAACCATGGAGGGTAACGGTGGGGCAGAGATCCACCTGCAGCTTCTGGAGAACCCCACACTAGAGCAGGTGGATGTGCCTGAAGGAGGCTGTGACCCTGTGGGGGACCCGTGCTGGAGCAGTCTGCTCCTGAAGGACTGCATCCTGTGGAAGGGACCCACACTGGAGCAGTTCATGGAGGACTGTCTCCCATGGGAGGGACCCCACTCTGGAGCAGAGGAAGAGTGTGAAGAATCCTCCCTCTGAGAAGGAAGGAGTGGCAGAGACAACGTGTGATAGACTGACCACAACCCCCATTCCCCATCCCTCTGTGCCACTGGAGGGGAGGGATGGGGGGAAAGTGGTCTAAAATTTAGTTTTTATTTTCTCATTATTCTACTCTGATTTTGATTGGTAATAAATTAAACTAATTTCCCCAAGTCCAGTCTGTTTTGCCTGTGATGATAATTGCTGAGTGATCTCCCTGTCCTTATCTCGACCCACAAGTGTTTAATTGTATTTTCTCTCCCCTGTCCAGCTGAGGTGAGTGATAGAGCCAAAGTCAGCCCACCACATGTGGCAAGCAACAGGGACCACGTCTGGCAAGCCTGGTGACCTGTGGTGGAGGAGGCAGTGCAGTGGCAGGCAGCAACAGGGTCCCCTGCCTCTCAGCAGGGACCTGTGGACCAGATTCTCCTGCCTAATGATCGCTGATGGGCTGTCTTTTCCCCTTTGAGCAAGTACAGGACTCAGTGCCCCCAGATGATGTGGCATGAAAACAAGTCTTGGGACAAGTGCTGCAACCCATGGTGACAACTTTTTCCCCTTTGCACTTGTCCTTGCCTGTCCTCCGGGTAATCTGGCTAAAGATCAAGCCAAGTGGCTTTCTGGCATGGGCAGAGTCTGTGATGCTTCAGTGTTGACGTGTTCCCTGCGTTGGCAGCTGGTCCTTGCGGAAGACCCTGGCAGGGCTGATTGATAGCAGCTCTTGGGTGTCTTTCTCTTCTACCTTCTACCCTGATAGGAGGCTTTTGCTATGGGTGAGGACAGATGAGGAAGGAAACTGTGGTGCATATGCCCTGAATTAAAACTCACATCCCCGTACTGGAATATTGCGGAAACTGCTTTGGGGACTGGGGTTTCATAAGAATCATCAAGATACTGCTTTGAACCCCTCTCCTCCCCATCACCCAGCGATAATTGGTACCAAAGAGAGCCTGGAAGGGCAGCTCCAATGCAATTACTCCTGGTTCATGCAGGTAAGACTGGGGTGATTTCTCTGCACAAGAATTACAACAGCGTTACCTAAGATCTGGGTGGCTTCTGCAGGGATAGTTGAATCCTAACAAGAGGCATCTAAACTAAAGTTAGAAATGTTGAGAGCAGATGTAATTTGGAAATTATTCCTTGCTGGAATCCTCTGCAGATGATTGCAGTCAAACAAATCACTATCAGAAGGTAGCTGTGTGGGCAAAAATAATGTAACAAATGGTTTGGTCACTGTGGTTTTGCTTTCTTAACAAAATGTTCCGCCACACTCCAAATACAAAGGGAAGGAGGAAGGGAAGTATCTGGCTATTTAAATGAAAAATGACTTTTCTCTGCAATCACCTTCTGTCAATAAAATGCTTATTTTCTGACATGTCAATTAGGTGATTCAAAAGCCAGATGACCACTGCCTTCCATTTAGTACTGTTCAGCTGGGTTAAATGTCTTAAGTGTTTACCCTTTATGACCAGTGGCATGTATCTGTTCTTAGTCAAACTGTGCTGTGTGTGACATGTTTGCCTGTGGGTTTTTCTCTTGAGGTAAAGTTAACCATTATTATCAGATTCTAAGAAAAATGGTAGATTAGGACAGTGGTTTCACTGACAGAAATGGGTACAGCTTGTTTTACAGTAATGTGTACGAGAAATATGAAACAGATGAGAAGAATTCACATAGAATTAACCAGCCTGTAATTTAAAGTGCTGTCATTAAATAGGATCATGTAACCATGCTTGGTACTTCAAAAGAAACCTCTGCTGTGTAAGACCAGTTATTAGTGAGGAACATTTTCTCCGGTATCTCAAACCAATTTTAAAAGATCTGATTACACACACACACGAACATGTGGAAACGAAACTACTTGCTTATGAATCTTTGAGACTTGATTTTATTCACACAAAACTCTTGAGGGTTTATGGAGAAATTTTGAATGGGGAAAGAATATATAAGCTCTGGCTTCTGGTGAAGTCCGGGAGGAAGGATGGTGATTATATCAATATAACCTTTTACTGAGGCTTGTTCTGAATGCATAATACAATCTGCTTGTATAAAAGAATGGAGCAGGCTGTGGGGTGAGAAGGATTCACATAGCTTTAACTAATTTAAAATGGGTTAAATCTTTAGAAAGCCAGCCTCTGTCCTCCACCAGGGAAGGCAGCCCAACATTTTTAGTGGGAAAAGCTAAAACAGTTCTTTTCTGACTTCTGACCAGAACTGAAAGTGAAATGCTCGTTTGGAAGAAATAAATAAATAGCCTGAGACAATGGAAGTCACTTTCCCAGACAAAAAATAATCACAGGGAGGCCTTTGTGAGTACTAGCAGGTCGGCAGGACTGACTCCACAGGCCCAGACAAGCCATCAGGAGACAACCACTCTGGTGAGACATTCCTCGAGACGGAGCCTGCTGGGCAGCCAGACCTGGGGTGGGGGCTTATGTACACACCCATCCTTTGGTGAGCAACACAAATCCAGCAAGTAATTAGCAGTTTGATACGAACAGTGCCCCTAAAAAAGCAAGAAATGTTCAGTGCTTGGACTGTCAGTCTCGCTTGCCACAGGGTAACTGTCCCTCCCACCGCCAGCGTGCCCCAAAGCCCAGAGTAAAACCTGCGAGGTAAGCGCCAATGTCATGGTGCTTGGGAGTACTGCTGACTCATCAGGAGATCAGCTGGGATACTGCCATGCTAATCTGGGCAGCTCTGCAACTCATCCAGCATCCCAGGGAAATGTGAGAGGGACCTGTTCATAGGACTACAGGGTAGCTGAGGCTAGAAGGGACCTCAGGGGGTCTCTAAACCAACTTTTTGCTCAAAGCAGGGTCAATGTTGAGGTCCAACCAGGTTGCTCAGGGCTTTATCCAGTCTGAGGCAGTTGAAAGCCTCCAGGAAAAGAAACTGCACAGTTCTTGCTCTGATCTTCAGTTCTCACCCCGAGTCTAGTAAGGCTAAGCCAGATGGAACACAGATGGTTGTAGCAGTCCAGAAGGGACCTTCCAAGCTGTAGGGATGTGATAGGAATCTGTAGGTGCACCTGCATTCTGCTACGATGTCCTCAGTGACCTGATCCTTTCATTACTCCAGATGATCACCCACTGGCCATGGTTCATCTTTGCACTGTGGGTGCTATGTCCCTTTCTGCAGAAGCCAAGGCAGCATGTATGCCAGGGTCTCATCTGGGCACTTCCCACCACAGCAGTTCAGAAACTGCAGTTCCTCAGTTCCAAGGAAGCAGTCTGTGTCCTGGAGCACAGCTGGCTCTGGGTGGCTGGAGCACAAACATTTGCAGGCAGACTCTTCTTCTTTCAGACATTGCTGTAGTCTAATCACAACATTTCATGGAATCACAAAATAGCTGAGGTTGAAAGGAACCTTTAGAGATTATCTAGTCTAACTCTGTGCTCAAAGCAGGGCCAGCTGTAGCCAGTTGCTCAGGGCTATGTCCACTTTAGTTTTGAATATCTCCAAGGACAGAGACTCCAGAAAATCTCTAGGCAACCTGTGCCAGGTTCAACCACCCTCACAGTAAATAAGTTTCTATAGGTTTTTATAGGTTTCTTAAAGTGTTCCTTAACTTGCTTGTCCTTCACCAAAGGTATGTCTTCTTTACTCCAGACTTTCCCACTGGTCTCAGGAACCTGGGATTCCTGAAGAGTGGTCTTACCTGTAAAGACTAAGGTGAAGAAAGCACTGAGAACCCCAGATTTCTCCATGTTCTTTGTCACCAGGTCTCCTATTCCATTCAGCACTGAGCCCGCCGTTCTTGCTGCCCATTGCATCCTCCACCTGATCCAACTGTCAATACACTTTGGCTTTCCTAATCCGTTTAATGAAACATTAACCACCACAGCGGAGGGAATTTCCTCCTTCCTTTCACTGAAACTAAGCTAATGCTACTGTTATGCCTGTAGCACTGTGTACTGTGTGGAAAACTCTCCAATCCAGACAATGTCGACACTCATTAACTGTATTTTCCATTATAATTTATTTTACCAACAAGTCTCTCAGTAATCTGATTTTCCTTACCTCACACCTGAACTCAGTGTCCTCTTGAATGCTGCAAATGTGATCTCTTGCTGCTGAGCTCTATTTGAAGGGTTTACCTAGGCTGGGAAAAAGTTATTCACGTAATAGCCACTTTCAGGTTGGCTATTAAAGTCTAAGCTCATTTGAGGAGATGACTGAAAAAATTTCAAACCCAGGGGACTGAGACTGGCTTTTGCTACTCACCTGATTATTAAATGAGACAGATCACTTCACCACCTTGCTTTCACAGCCTTTCCAAATAAAGTGTTTATCAAACCTGCATTCATATATTCTATATATTACAGAAGATCTTAGCCCTGACTTCCGTGGGAGAAGAACAGGGCCTCCCGTGTAATTACCTTATACATATTAGCATTCAGAAGAAAAATATGTCTGCATCTCATTTGAGACATGCCTGAAAAGCTCCTAGGACTTCCCCCATGAAAACTCTGGTGTAGTTCTTCCAGTATGGGCTGGCTCAGAAATTAAGCAAATAAGGGTCTTCTTATAATTAAGATTACAAATCTGGGAGAGGAATGCAGGGGTAATACTCTGAAACACTTCTGTTCCACAGCAAATCAGTGCCAGACCATGGGCATTTCAGGCCTTGAGCCTGCACAAGAGCCATCCAGAGTTATGGACAGACATACAGTTCAGTGTAGAGTTTGGTTCATGTTAGGCCAGAGGGAAACTTTGGCCAGGTTGTGTCCATAAAGTACAGAAATAGGAGGAGAGAGGGACCCTTGATCTCAGTTATTGAGTGTTTCTTTTCACAGCTCCCTGGACAGCTAAGGGAAGAGTGAGTTCCAGAACATTCACGGGCTGGAGGTGACAGTGAAGCTTTTGGGATCCCACCACTCTGGGATGGGGATGAATCTGGACTGAATCTGTAGCTAAAACTACTGAAACAAGTAGCATGGCTTGGGCACCTGATTCTGCCTCTGAGGTCAGCCCATGTGGAATGGCTCACATCCAGTACAGAAAAAAGCTTTCTCACTAAAACAGGGTACCATAGGCCAAAACTGCACTGAGGATAACGGTAACAACTGAAGATTGCAGATAACTAAACAGCATGGCTCATATTCAAGCTTCTGGCTTCTTTTATTAATATAGTTTAAATTTGGATATTGTTGTGGTTTAACCCTGGTGGTCAGTGAGCACCACCCAGCCGCTTGCTCACTCCCTCCACACTGGGATGGCGGGGAGAATCAGAAGAGTAAAAGTGAGAAAACTCGTGAGTTGAGACAAAGACGGTTTAATAATTAAAAAAAATGGAGGAAGAAAACTAACAGAGAGAGAGGAAAAAAACAAAACAAAACCAAAAACCAAGAAAAAAAGTGATGCAAAATAAAGCAATTTCTTACCATCAACTGACCAATGCCCAGTCAGTCCCTGGGCAACAGCAGCCCCTGACAACCTTTCCCCCCAGTTTTATTACTGAGCATGATGGCATATGGTATGGGGTATCCCTTTGGTCAGTTGGGGTCAGCTGTCCCAACTGTGTCGCTTCCCAGCTTCTTGTGGACCCCCAGCCTCCTCACTGGCAGTGCAGTGTGGGAAACAAGAAACATGACACTGTGCAAGTACTTTTCAGCAGTAACTAAAACATAGCTGTGTTATCACTACTCTTTTCATCACAAATCCAAAAAATAGCACCATACAAGCTATTATGAAGAGAATTAACTCTATCCTAACAAAACCCAGTATGAAGATCCTGGCCTGTCCTACCATGGTCTTGTTCCCGCAAGAGAACCAAGGCACCCTGGACTAGTCAAGAGAGAAGAGTATATATGCTTGTAGTCTTTAAACCATATTTTTTAACTTAACAAAGAATCATAGAATCATAGAATGGC